>NW_026612650.1:8816551-8870322 GCF_029582105.1 Oenanthe melanoleuca
TAATCAATCCAAGAAGAGAAAGACAAGACAGTATTGCAAAACTACAAATAATATGTGCCATCTTTGGAACAGAAAAAATTAAAATGGCTCATACGAACTTTATGTAGCCAAGGGTGCCAAACGAATCCCAGGACAAAACTTTGCTACCGATAAGATTGGAATCTCGGCCCTTGACTGCAACCCAAGGGGCCTTGAGAAAAAGGTAGAAGGTTAACAGTTCTCAGGATTTTCATTGTGTTCACCCCTGGCAACTGGCCAAAGCCATAAGACTGCACGGAACAGAGTCTGGGACAAGCAGCACAAAAGGCAGCAAGAGCAAAACAAACTATTCCTGATCCCTGTGACAAATGCAATCGTTCTGTGAGGGTCAGGGATAAAAGCGAATTAGTCTTTGTGGCACATCCATATGTTAGTACTACCTGTTATGATCAAGAAAGTTTTTTTTAGGAATTTGTGTTATGTATTGAGTAAAGAGGAATTTAGGATTTAAGAAGCGAGCTCCTTATCGTAACAGGAATTAATTTTGTCCTAGATATAAAAATTTCTTTTTAGTTAGAAACTAAAAAGAAATCAAAAGGGATAAAGAAAAGATCAGAGGGAAAGAGTTAAAGGAACTAAATAAGCTATGTAAACAAATAAAAACAGCACTATAGCAACTGGGATTTGCCAAATTCAAAAAAACCGTTTTCTAGATTTGATGCAAAAATTGCCATAAAATCAGAATTAGAAGCTCATATAAGAAAACATAAACTCGAAGTTATTGAGAATATAGAGAATACCAAGATGCAGTTTTTTTAAAGCACGAATCAATATGATAAAAAAAGAGAAATGGAGGATTGTTATATTAAATTGTAACTATATTAGCAAAATTGTTGTTTCGTAATGAATAGAAAAATTATACGTAATTGTTACAAAGCTAAAAGGATAAAGGAAAGGGTTAAACAAAGCAGATAGAATTATCCTCCAGATGTTTGGTGGAAGTGAGGATAGTAA
Source organism: Oenanthe melanoleuca (assembly GCF_029582105.1). Lineage (NCBI taxonomy): Eukaryota > Metazoa > Chordata > Aves > Passeriformes > Muscicapidae > Oenanthe > Oenanthe melanoleuca. The sequence goes on from NW_026612650.1 coordinate 8,817,545, forward strand.
GGGTATAGGAATAAGAACAGCATCTAGAAATAAAACTTTCGACCTTGAATTGGGCCAAATGGGACCATTCCAGGCACTAGACATGGACTAAGGTCTGTTGTGGAAACATATTTAATTATATAACTCTAAGCTCAGTGCACCTGCGCCACCTGCGAGGTCAAACAGCGAACACTGAGGAAGACCCAGAGCCTTCATCGGAAACAAGACCCCCGGAAGGAGAGAAACCCCCGACCGCTGGTGACGCATGTGCAACACAGCATGGTGACGGAGATTTTAGGAATAGAAACAAGGAGGAGCTTTCTAGAAGATTCTGTATTAATATGTATTAGTAAACAGTATATAAGTGAGATTTTTAGCTTGACTGATTTGGTACAGTGTGAGAGGAAGGGCCCTGCCCGTTCCCCCGGTCGGGGTATCCCCTGGTCGATTTTGCTTATGATTTATTCAAACCTCAAGCCTCAATTATATACTAAATTACTGCCAAATTTTGTATCTTTGTTACTAATATATTTTGATTGTATTCATTTATATAAAATTGCTGTTATTAATAAGTTGCTGCTAAATTTAACATTATTGTTTCAATTAATTGGACAAAACAAACATATCCATTTATAGCAATCTCCACTGTGGGTTTGTGGCTGAGTCCAGGAGCCTGAGGCACTGAGAGAAGGTTGAAGAAGCTGCTCAAGGAGTCAGAAGCAAAACTCCAAGTCCCTTGGAGCATCACTGGCCACACTGAGGGCAGGGACTGCCAAAGGCTCCCCAGGGACTGGTGACAGCAGATCCTTGAGGCCAGGATTGCAGGAGCCAAAGGCTGAGAGCAGGAACTGCAATGCTGAGCAAGGCCTGGGCTGCTTGGAGGCAGCAGAAAGGCCAAGGGCTGAGCCCAGGCCTGGCCCAGCAGGGCCTGTCCCTCACGGGTGGCTCGGGGCTGTTCCTGGGGCACTGGGATGGGAGGGGCAGCAAGGACAAATGTCATCACCCTGCAGCCCTGCCAGCCTGCTCAGGGAGGGCTGAGGCAGCAGCAAAGTGCAGCCCCTGCAAGGAAAGTTCCTTCTGTGGGGCTCCAGAGGCACTGCCCAGCCCAGGGCACAAAGGCCTGGGTGCCCCTGGCCCTGCCAGCCCTGCCCAGCCCTTGGCCATCGCTCCTGCAGCCTGTGCCCCTGTGCGTGCTGCTCCTCTGCCCTGGCCGGCTGCACACGCCCATCTCTTTGACACAGTCTATGGCCACAGGGAAGGCGGAGTGAAACCAAAGGAGAAATGGCACAAACAATGACATTTCTTTGTGGACAGTATTAAAAAAAGGTAAAACAAGGTAAAAGAACCTCCAAAATGAAACCAACAAGAAGTATCAAAGAAGACTTTTATTACAAGTAATTTACAGAAATTGGCCAGCAGTTTAATGTTCCTGAAATTGTCTAGTCATCAGTCTCCACACTGCAGCCTTGAGCTCCTGGTTCCTCAGGCTGTAGATGAGGGGATTCAGGGCTGGAGGCACCATCGAGTACAGAACTGATAGTGACAGGTCCAGGGATGGGGAGGAAATGGAGGGGGGCTTCAGGTTGACAAAAAAGCCAGTGCTGAGGAACAGGGAGAGCACAGCCAAGTGAGGGAGGCAGGTGGAAAAGGCTTTGTGCCGTCCCTGCCAGAGGGGATCCTCAGCACAGCCCTGAAGATCTGCACATAGGAGAAAAAAATGAACACAAAACAACCGACTCCTAAACAGACACTCACTGCCATGAGCCCAAGTTCCCTGAGGTAGGATTTGGAGCAGGAGAGCTTGAGGATCTGTGGGATTTCACAGAAGAACTGGCCCAGGGCATTGCCATGGCACAAGGCAGGGAAAATGTATTGGCTGTGTGAAGCAGAGCATGGAGAAAGCCACTGGCCCAGGCAGCTGCTGCCATGTGGGCACAAGCTCTGCTGCTCAGGAGGGTCCCGTAGTGCAGGGGGTTTGCAGATGGACACGTAGCGGTCATAGCACATGATGGTCAGGAGAAAATACTCTGTTGAAATGAAGACTACAAAGAAAAAAACCTGAGCAGCACATCCTGTGTAGGAGATGGTCCTGGTGTCCCAGAGGGAATTGTGCATGGCTTTGGGCACAGTGGTGCAGATGCAGCCCAGGTCAGTGAGGGCCAGGTTGAGCAGGAAGAAGAACATGGGGGTGTGCAGGTGGTGGCCGCAGGCTACGGCGCTGATGATGAGGCCGTTGCCCAGGAGAGAAGCCAGGGAGATGCCCAGGAAGAGGCAGAAGTGCAGGAGCTGCAGCTGCTGCGTGTCTGCCAGTGCCAGCAGGAGGAAGTGACTGATGGAGCTGCTGTTGGACATTTCACTCTGGGCATTGTGGACTGTTGAAAGAAGACATTGATACACTGGGAGAGAGTTCCTTGAGTCAATCCTATGCTTTTTTTCTGACTAATTTACTCAAAAATGCTTCTCTTTCTTTGAAGAAATGTCACCTTTTTTTTTTTTTTTTTTTTTTTTTTTTTTTTTTTTTAAGTTGGAGGTTTTGCTCTTAACGTATTGCCCCTTTCATTGAAGGCGGCAGAAATCCTCTTTCAGCATTGGTCTCAGCCTGAACACCGGGGAGCCCAGAGGGAAAACAGGGCTCCCATTCCCAGAGCAGTCACACATGCGGGTCCCACACAGTTGGCACTTGGTACTGGAAAAATAAAGAGGACTCTTTGAAGGGTCCGGTTTCAAAGTGAGTTTCTCTGAACCCTTCTGTCTTTCCCTAGGCACCTGAAGAGGGAAGGAATCCAGGTTTGGTCTGGCTCTCTGCTGCCTAGAATTGTGCCTACTGGGAGGTGTTTCTCTCTATCCAAGGCTTGTCCCTGCCAGTGCTGCCAGAGCCCAGCCCTACCCTGGTAGCTCAGCTCTGCCCTGTAGACCCTTCCCAGCACAGGGCACTGCCCAGGGGCATCTCCCTGGCAGAAGGGCCTGAAGGACAACTCAGACAAACTGAGATGCTGCAAGTCAAGGTGCTGCTGCTGCTCTCTGTAGGCAGAGGAGGGTGAGGAGGCACTTTGTGAGGGAGATATGAAGCAGATCTGCTGATCCCCAGTGGGACAGTGCAGGAGTCTCAGTGACACAGACACACCTGGCAGCCCCTTTCCCTTCCCTTTGGAGAAAGCTGAGAGCAGCCCTGGCCATGCAGCACCATCTGCACAGCAGGAGGAATCTGCCCTGATGGGGGTTGCTCTCTCCACCTCTAACTTCTCCCCACAGTCCATGGGAGCTGCCAGGCAGACTGAGAGCTGTCCCTGGCAGGTGGCACATGCCCTGGGCTGGCCAAGAGTCCTCAGGGCTGCAGGAGCTGCTCTGCAGGACAGCCCTGGGCAGCCCTGGCTGCAGCCCCAGCTTCAGCCCCTGCAGCCGTCCCTGGCAGCAGGAGCCGTCCTGCCCTGTCCCTCTGACGATGTCCAAGTCAGCCCCGCTCTGCAGCACATCCTCCTTCTCCTTCTGTGCCTCAGAGAAACTGGGAGAGTCCTCCTGACACATCCCCCAGGCTGTGGGGTGTGCTGGCTCCAGGTGATCCCTCCAGGAGCACACCAGACATTGCCCTGCACCCACAGACTCACCATGCACCGAGCACTGTGAAGATGTTTCCCCAAGTGAAATCTCACCTCAATGTCTTCCCAGTCCTGATTGCCTTTAGCCTGTCTGTGCCTGGCTCCTGTCCCCTCAGTGTCTGCAGGCAGTGCCCTCAGCCCTGCTTGGCTGGGAGAGGAGCTGCTCCTCAGCAGAAATGTCTTTTTGAAGCTCTTCTTGGTTTACCTTGGGAGCTGCCTCTGTGCCAGGAGCCGGGCCCAGCTCAGCAGCGCAGACACAGCACAAGGACTTTAATGACCCTCTCAGGGCTTTGCTGCTGTTTACATCAGACTCAGCCCCTGAGAGTGTGTTCAAAAAACTTCTCAAGAACTCAAATTGAAACTCCAAAGATTCTTGAAATTTTAATAGCTCCCACTGAGGGACATGACTGAGAAATTGTCCCCAGGTTCCAGTTAGAGCAAAACACGGGTTGCACTGATGACAGCTGGGGACAAACAAGGGAAAGGTGTCTCTGGTGCTGAGCAAACCTGGATGTGTTTCAGGAATGTAAAAGGCCAAGGGCTGAACCCCAGCCCCTGGCAAGGCAGATCCTGTCCCTCCCTCATTGCTCAGGGCTCTTCCCGGGCACTGGGCTCTGGGGATGTGCAAGACCATGGGGTGGCCCCTGCCAGGCTGCTGAGCAGGGACAAGGAGGCAATGAGGCCCCAGCACAGCAAGGCTCACTTGTCCCTTGCTCCCTCAGGCCCAGGGCCAGCAGCCATGGCCCAAGTGCTGCAGCAGTTGGCTCTGGCAGGGCCTTTCAGCTGCTGCCCATCCCTGTGCCCTCTGCAGCCCAGGCTGTCCTACGGTGTCCATGCCCTGCGCCTCTGTCCCTGCAGGCTGTTGTCATCCCCCGGCTGCCCCACCTCGCTGGCCCTTCCTTTGCTGACAGCTCTGCATCCTGCCTGCCTCTGCCTGGCCACACAAAGCCTTGGATGGCTGACTTTCTTTCTCCAGCTGTTCTCTACTATGTCAAAAGGATCCACCATCTCTGAAACCACCCTTCCATCCCTCCCAGGGCTTTCCCCTGCTGTCCTCAGTCTCACTGAGCACAGAGCTCCTTTTTCCCTATATAGTGGTCATGTGCTTGAGGCCTCCAAACCCCATGTTTTGAAATTTGTGGGCCCTCTCCAACATGCTGGCAAATGAAAACATTCTGCTCATGGTCTATGAATATCACCAGAGGACAAGGCAGCCAGACCTGTGTGTCTGCTGCAATCCTTGAATAGATGGAATTTTGGAGGTAGAACCCCAGTTTTGGCCGTTGACACCTAAGTGAGAAGGGCAATTCTTTTCCACAGGAGGAAATGCACTCAATGTTTGGTGCAAGATGAGACAGCCCACAGGAGGCCATGGCCAGACAGAGTAGTCTGTCCTGGCAGATTTTGGCTGAAAGCAACCCTTGGATATAGGGAGTTTTGGAGATGGAACCCAAATTTTGGCCATTTCTGCATTGAAAAATAGGATGGTTCTTTTCTATAGGTAGGGAATCATAGAGGCCAAGTATTTCAAAAGCAGAAGGCAGATGAGAGGTGGCTCCTGAGAGGTCCTGACAGCTTTAATCAGGGAGAAATCTTTGGATATACAGAATTTGGAGCGCTGAGTCTCAATTTTGACCACGGACACTTTGACAAGAAGGACAGTTCCTTTCCATTGGAAGGAAAGCACTGAGCCCCAGTGTTTCAAAAGAATGTGAGAGGCAGGCCCCAAGAGGCCCAGGGCAGCCAGACCCAACTATCGTGGCAGCTTTCACTTGGGAGCAATCCTTGGAGGTATGGACTTTTGGAGGTGGAATCCAACTTTGGGCCATGGTCGCCTGGTCGAGGTGGATGTTTTTTTCCAGAGGAAAGAAAAGTGTGATGTCCAAGTGTTTTAGAAGATGAGAGGCGGCCACCCTTGGGCCAACCCAGTCAGACCTGTCTCTCCTGACATCTTTCACCTGGGGGCTCTCCTTGGACATAGGGAGCTTTGGAGGTGGAATCTCAATTTTGGTTGTGGGTGCCTGGAATGGAAGAAGAGTTCTTTTTATTACGAAAGCACAGAGCCCCAGTGTTTCCACAGGCAGATGAGAGCCAGGCCTCAGGAAGCCAAGGCCAGACAGACTTGTCAGTCATGGCAGCTTTTGTCTGGGAGCTGTCCTTGGATCTAGGGAATTCTGGAGGTAGATTCTGGCCCAGTTTTGGTCATGGGCACCTGGAGGACAAGGATGGTTCATTTCCATAGGAAGGAAAGCACAGAGCCTCAGTGTTTCAGTAGCAGATGAGAAGCCACCATCAACATGCCAAGGTCATCCAGACCTGTCAGGCTGCCCTCAAGAGGCCCAGCCAGCCAGATTTGTTCAGTGTTCCCTTGGTTCCCTGGGCCCCACAGTGTCACAATGTTCTCCTTGATTCCATGAGTCCCTGCAGTGTCACAATATTCTCCTTGTCACAATATTCTCCTTCCTTCTGTGGTGGATCTCAGCCCGCTGTTCCCCCCTCCTGGCTCGGCCGTGGCTCGGCTTTGTCAGCAGCTGGGAGCGGCCTGGGGTCGCTGAGCTCTCGCAGGCGCCCGCATGGCCTGAGGGGAGGCAGCTGAGCTCCACTCTGGGCTGCATTTGGGGGTTTTCAGGATGGGCTTTGGGAATAACTGTGGGGATTTTGGGCTGGAGTTTGAGTATTTCGGGCAGAATTTGGTCATTTTGGGGTTTCTGGGATAACCCAGGGACTATTACTGGATACGTGGATTGCATCCATTTGGTTTCCTCGTTGACTGGTTGCAAGTGCAGATCTGCAAAGCACCACCTCAGCTTGATCAGGAGGGGGCACAGAGTTGCCCACATTTCCTCCACGGCTTCCCAGCATTCCTGGCACCTCAAAAATGAGCTCAGAGACCACAAAAACTGAGCTCTGGAAGTCCCAAAACCTGAAGTCCACCTCAAAATGGCCCCAAAGTTCCCTCTCAATGCCAAAAAACACCAAACTTTGAGTCCCAGAGCCCCAGAATTCCCTCAGGAGCACCCCTCCCCCAAGTCCCTCCTGACCCCCCCAAAAATCCCCAAATCCTTCCAGCGTTACCCCCCAACTTCTCCAATATCCTTCCAGGACCCCCCAAAAATACCCAAATTTCCCCCAAATCCCCCAAGGATCGCCCTGAACTCCAAAAATTCCCCCAGAATCTCCCCCAAAATTTCCCCAAATGCCCCAAAAATCCCCCAAATCCACCAGAGTCCCTTTAAAGTCTTCCTGAAAATCCCCCCAGAACCCCTCAGAATCCACCAAATTCCAACAAAATCTTCCCCCACATCCCCAAATTCCCCCCAAATTTCTCCAGGACCCCACCAAATTCCCCCCCAAAATCCGCCCCCTGTACCTGGATCTGAATCATCTGGGAGGGCGAGACCGTACGAGACTCATCGCCGCTTTCCAGAAGCTTCCTGCGAGGGGGAGGGTCTGAGGTCACGCCCCCAGTCCCCAAAACATCCCACTCGAGGAACACCAAATTCCCCAAAATTCCCCAAATCCCCTCAAATTTCCTCCAAATCCCCCAGAATCCCTTCAAGAATGACAAAATCCCCCAGGGACCCCCAAAATCCCCCAGAATACCCCAAATCCCCCGAAATCCCTTTTGGGACCAGGAAAATCTCCCCAGCCCTGAATATCCCATGTAGGCCCCCCAAATCCCCTCAGGTTTCCAAAATTTCCAGCAGGGACCCCCAAAATTCTCTTAGGATCCCAAAATTTCCATCCGCAACCCCAAAATTTGCCAAAATCCCCACAGGATTTCAAAATTCCCATCAGGACTCCCAAAATCCTCTCAGGGACATCCCCAAAATCCTCCCCAAATTCCCCAACCCCTAAAATTTCCCCTCAGCACTCCCCACATCCACACCTGGGACCCCCAAATTCCTCAAAATTCCCCAAATTCCCTCAGGACTTCCCAAAAATCCCTTTAGGTCATGCCCACATTACTTCATCAGGCTGGCTGTTGATGACAACTCCTGCTGGCTCTGCAGAGAAGCAGGTTCCATCTCGGAGATCATGCCATTAAATCCCAGCCAGAAATTCCAGGAATCCCTCTCTGCCAGCAGAGAGGTCTCTGGGGGGAAAAAACGGGGGCTCAGGGACCCCAAATTTGTGGTTTGGGGGGGTCAGGGGATCCCAGAAATGGAGTGTGGGGAGCCCAGGACTGTGGTTTGGGATAGGAAACGTTCTGCAGGTCCCATATTTCCAGCCGCACTCACCACGCCTGATGGACATTTCCAGCCCCTGAAGAACTGCTTCGTTCAGGTTCATCAGGTTGAGCTTCACCTGCTCCAGCTCATTGCACAGCGCTCTCTCACTGCGCCAAGTGGAAGCTGCGGTCTGCAAAACACCAGCAGCAAACACTTGACCTCAAAACCAAGCAAATTCACCCCAAAATCCTCCCAACTTCACCCCAAAATTCACTGGAATCGCCCCCCCAAAATCTCACAGATCTTCCCTGAAATTATCCCAAGTATCCTCACTTTACCCAGAACTCCCAAAATTTGGGGAAAATCCCAGAAAAAAGCAAAAATCTTCCCCAAAAATTAGGCTCAGAAAGTGGCAGATGCCCCAAGTTTGGGGACCCAAATTTTGGGGAATCCCCCAAATTTCCCACACCTAAACTTGAGGGACCCACAAAATTTTAAAAGAGCCTCCAAAACAACCCCAAAATTGCCTGAGACTCCTTAAAACCTCCCCCAAATAATAGGGACATCCCAAAATTTGGAGAATGCCTCAAAATATCCCCAAAATCTGAGGGGATCCCCCAAAATTTTGAGTTCCCAACTGCAAATCTGAGCTCTTGAATTTAGAGACCCCCACCGCCCCCGCCCAAATTCCCTCCAAATGCCAGAGGGCGATTTCTCCACCTCATCCATTGTAAGAGTCGGTCTGCAGTTTTTCTGACCTGATTTCATCTCCTGCCTCTTTGTGGCAGATTCTGTTGTGTTTACTTTTCACAGAATAATGCCATGGGACATGAAGATTAATTGCTGAATCCCTCATTGAACCTGTACACAGTTATGGCACAGGACCTTACAGCCGTGTTTTATTTTTGTGAGATTCAAAATGAAAATTGAACTGTTGTACAATTTTCCCATAAAATTATGTGTGGTAAAAACTTTTCCTACTGAAATTTGGAGAATAATTTGGGATAATGCCCATGATTTTGAAAAATAATTCCAATCCTGGTGGAACTTGCGGGAGACTCCTGGATTCTTTGTATCAGGGTGGACGGCGTGGAACAAGACTCAAACCCTCTGTAAATTCTAAAAGCTACAGTTGCAGTTTATTATAAGAGAGTCTGCTAGGAGCTGCCCGGCACAGCCACATGCAGATTAAAGAGATAAAAGAGGGAAAGAAAGAGAGAAGAGGGAGGGTAGAGAGAGAGTAAAGAAGGTAAAGAGCATAAAAGAAAAAGAGGAAGAAGAGGAAGAGCAGGGGGAGGGAAGAGAGTAATGGGATAAAAGGGTATTGGGGTAATGGAAGAGGGAGAGGAGAAGTGGGAGAAGAGAAGGAAAGAAAAGCAAAGAGCAAAGAGCAAAGAGTAAAGAGCAAAGAGGCTGACTTCCCATTTGTAATACAATAAATTTGTTTCCATAAGGAATATTCTAATTTCCATTAACCTATCTAATACAAAATACTAATTCTATAGCATTTACATGCAGCCTATAGGAATCCTTATATTAGCATAGTGTGTGACATTCTAAACTCTAACATCTAATCTTTGGGTGCTGGCTAGTCTTTTGTGTCTTTTGGCCTTGCCCTCTGGCCAAAAGCATAGTTTAATTAAGAGTGGATTAACTTCAGTGGGCTACCCTATTGTTTTCATGGTGATTTAGTAACCAGGGCTTTCCTGTAACATCTTCCCTCTCCCCAACACTTCCCCAACAGAACTTGGTAAATTTTACCTACTACCCCAGCATAAACACAGCCACAGCCTTTGCACTGACCATATGTAATGCTTCAGTACATTCAATATTCCCTATCATTGCATTAGGGCTGAATCATGGCGGAGCTATTCTCTATCCTTTCGAGCATAGAGAATGGACCCGTCAAATTGGTGAGACATAACAAACTATTAATTTGGAAACTTGCATTGTCTGGAAACAACAAGGATTTATCTGCAAAAGTAATGCAATCAGAGCTCAAGATCTTTGCTTAAACACAGAACAGGACGTCTTTAACTTTGAAAGTTATCCAAATGAGATTCCTAAAACACTACTGGGGTGTATGAGGAATGGGTGTGCATGCTTTAGAACTGCTTGTGATAGTGTTTTCATAGAAGATTTGGTAGTGAGTACAAAAAATCATTTAAATCTTTGTGTCTGTAACTTTACTAAAATTGCAGGGTACCCAAATGGGCCATTGTTGACATCCCTAAGGTTATTGACAGAAGGCAAAATGTATGATTTAAAATAAGCTAAAACATGGTTTTGTTTTAAAATTGCTTCTTTTAGTTGTGTTGCATTTTGAAATTTATCTATTTGGTAATCAGAAATTGAAATTGAAAACTGATTACTAAGATGTTATTTGTTTTGTTTTCTTTCTCCCTTTTCCTTTCTCTTATATTTTTCCTACTTTTCTATTCTGTCCAACTTTCTGTCTCTGTTTTTTGGGATATGCAATCAACTCAGACGAGTCCTGAGGACTTCACAGCAACACCACAAAGGAGCGCTCTTGACAATGATTGTGAGTCACGGGGTGGTGGTTGGGTTGGTGTAAGGGTTTCTCTGATCTGTCTCACGACCATCATCAGAGACTGAGACCCCAGACCCCGCTCGCTCTGGACCTGAGTTCTGGCCATGCCGAGGTGGATGCTTGCCAAGGACTGTTTGTAGGTGTGTCTGGTGCTGTCACGGTGCGCTGCGCTTGAGAGCAGGGTACTGGCTGTAGCGTCCTGTTCCACCTGCTTCTTGGAGCAATGATCTCCGCATACAATAGTCCATAAATCTCCCCACCTTTTGGCCAGAGGAGCAGATGGTGACATCCGTCAGGGAGGTGTCGGGCTTCAGCCATCGTGCAGCGCTATAAAGAGAAGTTGAAATGCCCGCGACTCAACCCACAAGAGACCCTTTATAGGGCAATGGGGCGGGGGGGCGGCACTGATTGGCTGTGGGAAGGCGCGGGGCATTATGGGATTTGTAGGCCCAACCTCAATAGTGCTCTATGGAGCCGTGAGGCATTATGGGAATTATAGTCCAGCCAGCCATCGAGTGCAGTGGGGCCGCGGGGTCTGATGGGAGTTGTAGTCAATGTGTAGGTATACCACCTACAAGGCCGCTGATTGGTCAGGACAAGTCATGCGGCTGTAAGCGGGAAGCTGATTTGTTGAGCTGCCGTTCTGTTTTCTTTTCTAGCACGCTTTCTCCAAAACACTGGTTTTTTACAATTTTATAGGTTACAAGGAAACAAAGCCCATGAAAAACTTCTCAGAGCTTTTAGAAGCAAGAACACAAAATATCTTGCTCCTCGTACAGTGTAGTTATACGATAATGGCAGAGATCCTAGAAGATCTGATTCATGTCCCTGCTTTGCCTTGAGAGCTGAGGTTTTCCACCAGAGCCGGGGCTTGGCGGCAGCAGCAGGAGCAGCTCAGGCTGGGCCGGGTAAGGCTGTGAGAGCCAGATGTGAATGGACATGGCCAAAGCTGCAGAGGGGCCAGGGGAGCTCTGGGCTGGCTCGGGTCTCTCTCCACCCTCTCCATGCCCTGTGCAGCATCCCTGCAAGGGTGGCTGGAGCAGCCCAGGGCCCCTGTGGGCTCTCTCCCTCCCGCAGTGGAAAGCCTCCCTAAAGCCCGATGGAAAGCCATCCCCCACGTTTCAGGGTGATCCATGTTGGGAAGACACCTGGCTGTGACGCCTAGAGGAGCTGGAACAGAGGCCAGACAGAGTTAAGAGAATAAAGTGGGTATTTATAGAGAGGCCTTCAAAGGCTGCACCTGGCAGTACCAGTGCCACAGTGTGGCCCTGCCCAGGTGGCTCCAAGATGGAAGCAAAAGAGGGCTTGGTCACCAGATCTCACATCTTTATAGGTTTTAGTACATTTAGTACATTTGCATCCAATTCATAGCCTCAAATTATGAAGCTGCATCCTCATGGCTTGCTTGCTCACTTGCTCGGCCTCTTTCCACATTATTTATGCTTAGAACCTGAAGTTTGCAGAGGTTGTCCTTGAGTCTACAGCTGGAATAGGACTGTTTTGTCTTCACCAGCCTGTGAAAAGACCCTTAATACAAAACTAAAACCCAACATAGAACAGAAAAGCTTAAAACTTAAGGCATCAATTTCCCCCTTTGGAGGCTCGACAAGGCCTCTACTTTCTCAAGTCTCTATTCTAAATATTTACTGGCAATAAGTATTTAATGACAGATAAGTGTGTAACAATAATGAATATCTAACACCAGATAAATATCTAATAGTAAATACATACTTAATGATAAACATAAACCTAATAACAATAAACATCTAAAAAAGAATAATATCTTACACAATCAAGTATCATATAAAGAAGAATAGTAATTAGACACAGAAGAGGAACCATTTGAAACATATTACCATTTGCATCAGTCTTTGTTGTTACAGTTGTTTCAGGAGCAGAAGCTTTCTTAATTCTGGAGCAGTGAATCCAGGGTCCTCTGCCAGCAGCTTTGAGCAGTGAGGGTGGTCAGCAGGACTTTAAATGGTCCTTTCCACTTGGCTTGCAGAGGATCACTGTCCCACCAGTTAACATAGACCCAGTCTCCAGGCTGGAAGGGATGTGCAGGTGTGTCCAGTCCTATGGGTCTGGATAGCACCATGTAACTCTGGAGCTACTGCAAAGTGGAACTTAAAGCCATTAAATAACTCTGCAAATGACATTTCCCCTTCATGTGAATTTCACCTGAAATGTGGGATTTGATATGATCTGCCATACAGTATTTCATAGACTGGACTATAATATGGTGAAGTAAAAAGCTTTTGTTCATGAAACTAACTCAGAGAATGGTAAAAAATAATCACATAATAATCTTCACATTCTTGGATTATCCTGTCTGGATGAAGATAGGGGTGATGATAACCAGAACTCCAGGGAAGGAGTTTATTGATCAGGGAATAGGCGATGGCATGACACTACAAAAAAGGTTGGGGGGGGGAAATGATTTTGAATAATGCATTAAGGTCTATATTGTAGTCCAAGAAAAATCTTTTTATCACACTACTATTTCTAAGTTTTGTTAATAGCAGAACTAAAAGAAACTATATTCATACAGCGAAGTTTTCCAACATTATACATATAGCATTCATTTTAATATTTGCAAAAAGCCAATAATATGATATGTACTTAGAACAAGGGGGTTCCAGGGAGATCCACAGGCAGAGGCACCTCAGCTCCACACTGTCTCTTTGGGGCTTGTTCTGGGAAAACAACCTTCTGGCAACTCAGAGTTCACTGTCAATACTGGAAGGAATTAACTATTGCAGCATCGTAAGGCCACTTGCCTCTGGTGCCTGAAAAAGGCTGGAAATAAATCCTCACAGACCATATCTATAGAGCAGGTGTTTGTTTATTGCAGTGCTGCTGGTGAGGGGGATATCTCCACCCAACTCACCCACCCTTGTCATGTGTTGTAGTTTATTCATACAGTAATTATTGCTTATATTGCAATGTCATAACATCTCTCATATATGCATCAGAACTAATTGACATAATGTCATCCATAGTTATAAACAGTTCTTCTGTACTGCACTTGCACTTCCCCAATTTAGGTTCTTGGTTTTCAATGAAGGTTCAGGGTCTTCCAGAACATTTCAACTTCGCCTTCAGAGCATGCACAGTTGGTCTTTCTGGATCTAATTGGTGTAAATTCTCCATTTGTGGCTAATTGCCTTCACGTTTGCCAATTTCTCATTAGTACATCCTGCTGTTTCCCACTATAGCTATACTTGTGTATTTTTGAGATTATTCACCTGGCGAGCTTCTGTTTATTTAAGCATTAAGTGACTGGTTAACCATATACAATCTATTACATTGTATAGAAAGTTATGGTTCAGGTTATATTGTCTCTTATAACTCAAGCTATATAAGCATCTTGTAACTTTGACCCAAGTTATATAGGTATCACCTCCAATTAGGAGGATTTGTTTAAGATTTTCCAAAGTCTGTGTTGTGACTGTGATCTGTGGAAAGCATCTTTGTGCATTAGTGCAGGTCTGTCCATCACAGATGATCATTGCCACTGGGTGTCATAAAACCTCCTCTAATAAAACTAACTCCGTGGTGAAAATAATGCATTTCCAAAGAGCAATAATTCTTCCTTTCTGTCCTGCATGTTTAAGGAGCTCAGGTTTTCACAGAATTGTTTCTTTATACTTACTCCTTGAACAATGAACAAAGGAGCAGCTAGGGTTTGCCAGTTCTTTCTTACTTTTACCAAGTCTTTTCTGAAAGCCTGGGAAAATGGCATCTGGCACCGTGGAGTCTGTGGGATTGAGACTCTTGCCTGTGATAAAAGATCATGGGAATTAAGTGGCTCAATACCTTTGAGAGCCTGGACTTTTCATTCCGTCTTTGGCCTGGGGCTGGGTTTTCCATTCTTTCTGACTTTTCGTTCCAAAACTCTCCTTGAATCAGAAAATGCCCAGCGCAGGGGCAGGGATGGAGCTGGGGCAGCTCGGGCTGGGGCAGCGCTGGGCTCTCGGCCGCTCCCGCCCGCACTCGGTCCCCACTGCAGCCGCTCCCGCCACGACAGCGCGGGGGGGCCCGGCCTTGGCGCTGCCCCCTCCCACCTCCCCAAATTCCCCTCGCGGGGGGCGCTGGGGCCCGGGGGGCGCAGGTGGGGTCCAGGTGGGGAACGCTGGGAGCTGCGGCTCTGCCTGGACACTGCTGAGCCATCAGCGCTGCCATCCGGGCCGGGGGCAGCGAGTGGAGCTGAAGGTGCCTCACCCAGTTCGGGTGATCGGCTCCCGTGGGGGCGGCGGCACCGGGCATGGATTGGGCACCCGAGAGTGACCAGGAGACAGACGAGTGACAGATCAGGGGGCTGTGAGGAGTCGGCAGCCAGAGAGCACTGAAAATCTCATCAGTGAGCACAGTGGGATCTTCGGGGACTAAACATGGCAGGGCACCCATGGAGGGGAGAAAGGGAAAGCCAGGAAGGGCTCCTGGTAAAAGGGATGATGATCCCAAAATATCTCTGAAGGGTCCCTTGGGAGCGTGTTGAGGGAGCTTGCACATCCTCCCAGAGGTAATCAAGGACATGGACACCCACGGGCGATAAGGGAAATCCAGAAGGGATTTAGACAACGGGGATGGATGCTGTTGGTGTGCTGGGAAGGGATTGGGTGAAGGGCAGGGTGCAGGAATACGGTTCAGGCGAGAAGCAGCAGGAGCAATCTACGTGGGAAGAAAAAGGATGATGGAAAAGAGGAGGAAGAGAAAAATGCTGAGGATTTGGGATGTTTTTCAGCAGGCTCTTATCCTGAAAACTGCCAGCTGATGCAGACCCTTTGTATCCCCGGCTGCCAGGCCAGGCAGAGAAGGAGGTCAGGATTTCAGGGGGTTTCTCTGCGCTGGGAGCGGCAGCAGCGGGCGCAGAGGGGCGGCACCGGGAGCACGGGCTGGGGGCTGTGGGGAGCTGCGGGGCCGGGCCGGGGCTGTGGGGCAGCCGGGGCTCAGCGCCGGGCGCTGCCTGAGCCCAGCAGCCCCGGGCAGGGCCGGCAGTGGCCCCCGGCCCCCAGGAGGCTGCGGGACGCCCCGGCCGCTGCCCGGCCCCGTGGAGCTGCCGGCCCTGCCCGCCGGGGGGGCCGCGTTCGGACACTGCGGCAGGACAGGGAGCGGCTCCGGACACGGGCTGGGGAGGGCAGGGGAGCACAAGGACCAGGAGCAAGGAACAGCTGGGAAATGTGGATGGGACGCGGGAGGATCGAGATTCGCTTTTTAGCATTCTGTTTGGGTCACTGCAGAAACGAATGATTTTGCAGCAAGCCCAGCAGCTGTCAGAGGATGAGCACCCCCAGGCACTGAGGGGGGCTGCAGGAGGGGCAGAAGGAGCCCCTGGAGCAGCTGGTCAGAAAGGCCCAGCAGGTGAATGCAAGAAGGGATGAGCAAAAGGCCAAGGTGAAGGCAAAGGCCATGGCAGAGTTTCTACAGCCCCTGATGGATGGAACCCCGGGCCCAAGGGGGCCCCAGCACCCAGGGGATGGGTTTGAAATGCAGACATTTTTCTTTGCACCTAATTGTGCTGGTATATTACTGGGAAGGGATTTGATGGCTAAATTAGGAATGTAAATTGTATTGTTAAAGGTGATACAGAGTTCTAGTTCTGTTGTACCTTTGTGTCAAATGTGTGGCAAGGCCTATGCTGAAGTGAACCCAGAAGTGTGGGCAGCCCCAGAGAAATGTGGAAAATTAAAATGAGCCTCTCCAAAGTACTTTGAAGCAACAGGACAAGTGGTGTCTAAAAGCAATAGCCTATTTCAAGGGAGGGAAGGAAGGGCTCACAGCCTGTTATTGAGTCCCTGCTAAAGGCAGGGCTTTTGGAGCCAGGGATATAATGCTCCTATCCTGCAAGTCAAGAAATCAGATGGAATCGATAGAATGCTGCAGGACCCAAGAATAATAAATGAGATTATTAAATCCAGGCACGCCACAGTCTCAGATCCTTACACCATCTTGAACCAGGCTCTCTCCTGACACTGCCACCATTCAGCACTTGATGTCAAAGATGCTTTCTGGGGATGCCCACTCACACAGGATGGTAAACTGTATTTTGCCTTTGAGTGGGAACAAGAGGTAGAAGGGAAAATGACAAAGACATGGATGGTCTTTCTGCAGGGATGCACGAAGGCACCAGCCTTACTGGGGCAAGCCTTGCAGAAAATATCACAAGAATTTACCCCAATGACACTAATCTTAGAAAATTAGGATTTTAGTTACCTTGCTGAAAATAATTAAAAGTTAGAAGTTAGAAGGGAGTAGTTATCTGAAACTTAAATGATTGATTGTCTGTCATTACATCTTTGCTCAGCTTCGCTTACAATGGGAAAAGACAAAACTAGTGAGCAGATCCAAAGGAACGTGGACAATGCAACCAGAAACCCATTCTGGACTATCCCCAGAAATCATTTGTATTGTCATTGATAGAAAAGTCAAGTTTAGGGTGAGGAAGACTCGCCCCACTTCCTCCTTTTAAGCCCCCTCCCTGTTGGGGAAGGTAAAACAGGAAAGCCCTAGTTACTGAATTACCATAAACACAATAGGATGGCCACTGAAGCTAATCCACTCTTGTCAAAACAATGCTCTCGCCCAGAGAGCCACTCCAAAGGTCACAAAAGACTTATCAGGGTCCAAGATTAGATCTTAGAGTTTAGAATGTCACACACTATTCTAATATAAGGATTCCTATAGGCTGCATGTAAATGCTATAGAATTAGTATTTTGATTGGTTCTTAAAAATCAGAATATTCATGATGGAAAAGGATTTATTGTGTTACAAACGGGAAGTCGCTCTTCTTCCTCTCTTTACTCTTTACTCTTTACTCCTTGCTCTTCTTTCCTTCTCCCACTTCTCCTCTCTCTCCCTCTTCCATTACCCCAATACCCTTTTATCCCATTACTCTCTCTCCTCCCCCTGCTCCTCTCTTCTTCCTCTTTTTCTTTATGCTCTTTACCTTCTTTACTCTCTCTCTCTACCCTCCCCTTCCTCTTTCTTTCCCCCTTTTATCTCTTTAATCTGCATGTGGCTGTGCCGGGCAGCTCCTAGCAGACTCTCTTATAATAAACTGCAACTGTAGCTTTTAGCATTTACAGAGCGTTTGAGTCTTGTTCCACACTGTCCACCCTGACACAAAGAATCCAGGAGTCTCCCGCACCTCCCCATGAAAACGGCCCCAGACTTAATTTAAGAAGTCAATCACGCATGCTTAATAGATATTCAAGCTAATTATCATAGGAAGTGGGGGATGGGAAGGGCTGTTATTATGAATATGTATTTGTTTGAATCCTTTGCTAATAAATAGACTTTGTGATCACCTGTGATTTTGCGCTGCGTATTAGAGGATTACCTCACACTGCTGCCCAGTGCTGAATAAACACACACTTTCTAACTTTAAATTGTTAGAGAGTCTTTTGTCCGTCACAGTTGAGTATCGGTATTAGATCAATACTCATATTTATAAATCACCCAGCTCCTGAGGGACCTTGAATTGCCCTCTGAGAACTGGATAACCTCACATTTCCGTGAGTTATAACTTCTAGCATTATCCTGGCCGGAGACAAAAGCTTTATTGCCTGTTTGTCTCTCTGGGTTGCTAAATGATATAAGGTATGATTAACTTCTTGCCAAAAACCTGGCTCAAATAACAAATTTGTTTCAGTATGTGGAAATTTTAGTCTGATCCATAAAAGTAAATTTTTAAGTTCTTTATCCGGGATGGGCATAGGATGAGTAGATGCAACACCTTTTAAGGTGGATAAAAGGCTTATTTCTTCCTGGCTGAGTGTACCCCCCATGTTCTGAATTTGACCTTCTTACCCAAAAAGCAAGTCCTCAAAGCCAGATGGTTTTTCCCTGTTCGCTGTTCAGCAGGTCACAGGTGAGGATTCCCAGGTTCCTCCCTTCCGAGTCAAGCCTGGAACTGGCCTTTTCCCAGCAGAGGTCAATATTTCTTCCCTGCAATCTTCTCCAGTGGTGTGCCTCTCTCGAGCTGTTATTCAGGGTGATGGCTCTTTGGGGTGCCCACCTTTGTGAGCCCCTTTTCGAGTCCAGCCAGGGACGCCAGCTGTCGCTGCCTGTGGGATCTCCTGAGCCTGAGATCACTCACAGCAGGACATTTGGATGGTTTCAGAGTTCGTATTTTTCCCAGCTCAGGCACCAAAGAAGAGGCAAAAGCCATTTTCTGAGGTTTCCAAGGTTGTTTATTTTTTTTATCTAAGGAATTTTTTCTCTAACTAACAGAGGTCTATGTAGCACGCTGGTCGGAGGCACTTGGCACTGCCCAGAGGGCAAATCTTATCTTTTATACCATAAATTACATACCTAATGTTTACAATTATTTTTCAACACATGACCCTTACATTGCACTGTCCAGTTTTCTCTCAAACCAATCCAAAGGTGCTATGCTAACTCAAAAGATGGATGACATGAAGAAGAAGAAAAGACATAGCACGCCCAAAATCCTCCATCTTAGCTCTAAGTTCCTTATCATAACTATTTTACAAATTCACTTTTCTACCTTCTAAGAATCTAATTTATACTCTACTTATTTTTTGTGACTTGTAATTCTTCCTGCAATTATGGTAATTTTTTCCAGGGACTCAAATCAAAACCACAAGGGTCTTGGGCATTGTGCCAAGGCCTCTGAGCCTCCTGTCTGGGTCTCGAGGCATCCAGGGAAGTCAGGGGAACACCCTGGACTCCCACAGGGGGGCAGTGGGGGGAGGGTAGAAGAGTGAGGGAAAAGAGGGGGCTGGGATCCCCAAATGTCATTGAGAGGGGTCCCACTCCACCTTCCTAATCCTGCATTCTTCTGCTCCCTCTCTGGCCCTCCTCCTGCTCCTTCCTCATCTCTCCTTCTCCTCCTTCCCCCCCTCGTTTTCCCAACCCGGGCTCCAGACTGATGTGCTCCATCTGGCAGCTGGAGGTGACCCCGTGCCGGGGGTTGGGGGTTTTCAGCAGCATCCCGCGGGAGGAGCTGGGATGGAGCTGGGGCAGGTCGGGCTGGGGCAGCGCTGGGCTCTTGGTCCTGCCTGGGTGCCCCCTTCATGCCCCTTCCCAAAATTCCCCTGGCAGCTTAGGTGGGGCCCTGCGCCTTTTGGGGTTGGCCTGGGTGCCGTGTTGGGGATCATGTGCCTCCCAAGGGTCCCCAGAGTGGAGTGACAGTGGGGACACACTCAGGTCCCCATTCTGGCTCCATCCCAGAGCCGGGGGTTGACAGTGTTGATGACGATGGATATTGATGATGATGATGGATTGCAGCTGGGTTTTTTGGGAGAGCAGGAGCTTCCTTGCTCTCCTCCAAGCAGCTACCAAGAGTCCGGATAGCCCAGAACTTCGGTGGCTACTCGCACCTACTCACTAGCGATGGACGAAAGCTTGAGACAGTGTTGCAAAAGTTCCGGAGACAGTTTATTGTCTTCGAAGGGACTTGCAAGCAACTGTCTAATTACATTAAACAATACAAGGGTATTTATAGGTTTCTGGAGGATTGACTTTTCATCCAATAAAATTCACACATTTCAAAGTAACCAATTATCTCTAAATTCTAAGTACAAAAAGAACCAATTATTGTGACACTTTAAGAACCAATAGAAATCCTAAAAGATAACGGGAGCTGAGGTAGGGAAGAGGGCCCCTGTCCTTAGAAATGTCTTTGTTCTAAGGGATATAGTTCCAGGGGCCCGGTTTGGGGAAAACTGAATTTCCTAAAATGGATGTTGATGACGTTGATGGATGTCGATGATGATGATGTCTTTGATGATAATGACAATGATGACAACGATGATACTGACAATGATGATGACAATGATGCCACTGTTCCCTGGTGTCCTGTTTGAGAGAACATGGAAGACGTCCAGGAAAAACTTCTTGGCAAGAGTGGAGCAGGTCAGGTCTGCATAGTGAAGACACAAAATGTAAGAGAGGCAGCAATGCAAACCTAAAACATCTAAAGCTTCATATTCCTAAAGCTTCACATTTCCTGGAAACTTCTAAACATCTGCACAGGGAAACATGCTCCTGCCAGCAGCCCCTTGAGGCAGGCCAGGGCCACACCCTGACCCACTTGCACAGAGCTCCCAGGGGAGCAGCCTGGCCTCTGGGCTGCCCTGGGACAGCAGGAGCCCAGAGCCCTGTGCTTTCCAGCAATGGCTCAGCTGCACATGCAGCCTCCTGCTCCTCTCCCTGCCCCACAGCTGAGCAGCCCTACAGCTCCACGGGGCACTGGGAGCAGCACAGCTCATGGCAGGGGCACCTGCAGGGCAGAACTGTTCCCTGGCAATGGGCACAGGCTCTCCAGGCTGGCACAAGACCCTTCCTCCTGCCAGAGAGCGGCCCAGCTCCCACCTTACCTCTGTGTGAGGCTGAGCCCTGCTGGCCCTTCCCCTTGTCCTCAGTCTGGAGTTGCTTCAGGCCCCCTGAGCATGCCGTGACTAGGAAGGGCAGTGGAGAGAGCAGGGGCAGATGCACACCCTTCCTCAGTATTTTGTCATTTTTGGCACAGCTATAATGTCAGATCCGGTGGTGTCCATCTGAGCCCTTGGTCAGCTGGCTGGAGAACACCAAGCCTTCAGCAGCCCAAAATGCTGGAGAGTTTTTCCCGCACGTGTGGGGGCTGGCTGGCAGCACACTTCCTCAGCTTGGTGCCCATCACCTCGTAGAGGGCAGAGGCGAGCCTGGTGAGCACCGTGCGGACATTGGCGCTTCGCACAGGCAGCGCCTTGTTCTCCAGCAAGGACCAGAGCACGGGCAGGGCGCAGCGCTGGACGACTTCAGGGCTCCTGGCATGAACCTCTTCCACCAGCTCTGCCAGGACAGAGACACAGGCTTCTTAACACCAGCCTCAATGCAAACAAGGATCTACCCCGAGTTTTCTTGGAAGCCTCTCTGGCTAAGAGCAGCGAAATAGCACATAGAGCCCCACGATCCAGAAATGGCCAAAGCAGCTGATCCTCCCCAAAACAGAACCACCAACCCCTCGGGACTAATTTCTCCAAATGGAGCCTGGTAACTGTGGCAGAATTTGTACCTTTACTAGATCATTTCACAATCTGTTTCTGCATCAACAAAGACTTTTGCAGTGAACAGATTAATGACTGAAATGTCAACTTGCCTTTTATTTCCATTTAGGAGTTTTCCAAACCAACACTGAAGATTTGGATATGCATTTGGAATGCATTGGAAATAATTGAGAGATTTCTAATAAAAAGGATGATTCCATTTTGGTGACCCTTGATGTCAAGTGCCAAAACTCAAATTTGGCTCTTCCCTTGGCTCAGTGGCACACAACAAAGAGCAGTATTAGACCACACTTCTAAACTCTAGCCTACCATGGATGGGTGCTGCTTGACAGCTGGATTAAAAACATCAGTGGCTAGCTAGTGTCTTTGGCAGAATGATTTTGTGCCTTCCAACAAACAGCTGTTTCAAACCTCAGGGTGTCTTAGATAATTACCCAGACCCCATTACTGTGGCATTTGAGCATCTCCACATTTTAATGCCATTTCCCCTCCCAATGTTAATGGCGTTATTCTTAGAATGTGCACCGAAATAGCAGAATAGAGAGAGAAAAATGCTACACAGGGGACTGAAATTTAACCAAAACACGAGTGTTTTCTCACATTCTCTCTGGAGACTGCTCTCTGCTAATTTTCTAAACTGCAGCCATGAAACACAGCCAAAACTTTACTACCAACAAGCTCCTGGCATGCAAAACAACTCCAAAACTAAATTCCCTCTTCCTAGACATCTACTTTATTCAAATGTTCTTTAAAGGGCCTGTGACATTCCCAATCACTGAACATTGCCCTTTCAAGATTCCTACTGAAGACACAAAGTGTATGAAACCTTACATTTAGAGATGATGGCACACTTAGCAGTGGATTTAGCCCCAGTTAAAGCAAGGCTATAAAGCATCTTGTGTAATGCATATTAAGATTATAATTTTGCCATTCTTTGGCTGGGGCTGATATAGCCAGCTCCTCTGAGGAATCAATTATCAGCTGCATTTGCAGCATTTTGCACAGTGCTAACACAGGAAGACACTGTTTGCACACCCTGAAATGCTCAGTCCAATGCCACTTTGACAGAACAGGCAGGGAGCCTCAGCACTCTGCTTCTGCCCCTCTGACTCCAAAGGCTGCCTTGCACCAAATCCGTGCCTCTAATCTGTGTGTTGAGTTTTGACCTAAGCTGTGACCCCCAGGCACTGCAGGGTTCAGCCTCAAAACTTTCCAAGAGCAAAACAAGAATTCTGTGAGGACAAAACAAAGGGATCCCTGCAACAGCACTTGGCACCATTTTCCCTAAAGGATCACAGATGTCCCTGAGCTTCCAAGAGAGGAGCCAGCTGGGTATTTTTAGCCTCTCCCTTTCCTGCAGGTGGCTTCTGAGATGCCCCAGTGAGAGCTCAGCCCCCAGGCCAAGCGACTGCCCCCATCTCAGGTGCTGCACAGCTCTGCAGCAGCCAGGGAAAACCTGCCAATCACACCTGCCATGGGGATGGGGCAGGAGGGACAAGCTCAGCACCCTCGATTTGGAGCAGCTGCTCTACTGTCCATTCACAGGCACTCCCTGTAAATACTCCCTGGCAAGAGCTCTTGGCTCAGAAGGGGAGCCCATACCTGTGATACGCTCTGTGACATCCAGCAGAGCTTGCCCACTCAGTTGACTCCATTGGTGGCTGAACTCTTTCATCAGTGATACTTTATCTACAGGAGAAACACACGTTTCTGCTCACTCTTCTGAGGTCATAGGAGAAAGGACAGTGGGGAGGGAAAGGGCAGGGACAGCCCCAGTTTATAAATTCAAGTAAATTTCTGCTGATTTTGGAATCTTTTCTACTTTCCTTCCAGCCTACTTGGCAGGGCTTTAAACTCCAAGAAAAAAGCTCTCCTTTCACATTTGTAAATGCAAAGTTGCCTGCTCTACCTGCAGCTATGTTAAACATTTCACATCAGGGACCTCTAGAGTTCAACCACACGTAAGCAGTGAAAGGGTTTTGCAATCCAGAGCACACAGAAAGAAGCCCAGACTTGGGATACAGAAAGGCACTGAGTCAGGCAGTTCATGAGTTCACTGAGCAGCTGAACTGGAGAAAGTGGAAATTCCCCTCGAAGATCTGCCTCTTCAACACTCCATTTTTCAGGCATATTTCCCCAGTGCAGCATCTTCAGAGCTGACATAAATCTCTGCAGCAAAGGAATTTAGAGCAGCCCTTGCCTGTGTAGGTATTTGCTACAGCCATCCTGCCCCATGCAACACAGCATGTGGTACAAGGCACCAGTTACAGCTGGATTTCTATCTCTTTTTTTGAGGAAATTAACTTGGACAATCATAACTTTTCCTTTGAAAAAAAGACAAAGAAGGAAGGTGGAAAATTGGCAGCTAATGCCTATAATGTGGAGCCTGCCAGGAGGCTGCTCTGCAGAACCTCTGCTGTGCCAGTGTTCCTTCATGGCAACAGCAAAGCTATTAATTTGGTAAGTCAAATGGGGTCCAAGCAAACTCTAAAACCCCTTTGCCTCTGAATTGTTGCAAAGCTCTAGTCCAGGACCTCTTCTCCAGACAAGCAGCACAGAGCCAAGGGCTCCTGGCACTTTTAGGGAAATGCTGATGCACATTCAAGCCTGTTGGGAGACTGGTGTGTAAGGACTGCACCTCCACATCTTCTGGTGGATGTCAGCTGGAGCATTCCACAGGCACAAGAGCTCTCCAGGCACTCAGTGTTCTCTTGTGTCAGAGAGGCAGAGACACGGCTGAGGGGAGTCCATGTCAGGGGTCAGCCTCACCTAAATGAGCAATGGATTCTTCCAGGGCGTTCACAGCTGCAGCATGAACCCCAGGGTCCTTTGAGTTCAGGTTCTTTAGTATTCCTTCCACCAAAAGGACCATCACTGGGTACAAGGCATCTTCCAGGATGGCTATGATTTCTGCCAGCACGTCCAGCGCCATCTGCTTCACTCGCTTGTGAGTGTCAAATATTCTCAGGTCAAAATGATGAAAAATCTGTGGAGAGAAGAAGCAGCATGAAAGCTGGATTAAAATGCCCTTGTTTGGAGAGGGGATGTAGAAATGAGCATTCAGTACCCAAGAAGGGTAAACACCATCTTTACCAAGTGGAATAGAGACAAGGATGGAAATGAGAAACCGAGTTGTGCCTGTGCAAGACAGGCTGGAGTTTACAGAAGTATCCCTTTAAAAATATTTGGTTTAAACCAACTCAGGCTGATCCTTCTCTCACACATCCCAACCCATTTTGTGTCTAGAGAATAATTGCCATGCTTTCAGTGGCTGGATTCCCTTCACTTCACCCAACGGGGGTAGGAGACAGCAGAAGTTACACCAGTGGAAAATTCTGTCATCATCTGATGAACAGCACCAATAGGCACCTGCCAGACAAATACAGCTGGACTGAAAGAACTTGTCCTGAAGCCTGAACTTGAATTAAATTGGTCTGGGTAAGAGGGACCAGCCTGTCCCAAAGAGCCAGGATGTAGTGCCAAGACACACTGAATTAACTTTACTGCTCCAGGCTTGGGAGAGGAGCTCAAGGGAAGGAGGAGTGAAGATACCCTACATACTTGGACAATGTTAGTGGCGACGAGCTTGGGGCTGGTTTTGCACACGTCTAGGAGGAGTGCCACTCCTTCCATCCGTGTCTCAAACCCCTTGGCTTCCAGGAGATCGTAAAGCTTCTGGAGCGTCTCCGTTTCATCCCTGGCTGGAGGTAACGTCACCTGGGCTTTTGGACGCTGCAGGAGGCGTCCATCACAGGTCGACTTCACCCTGGAAAATAAAACCAAATTCCGACTTCTTGGTGATAATACCTGCAGATAATTGTGAGCAAAACATCTAGAGGAGCTTTCCTAAGGATGTGATCTCAAGCTCGAAAATCACGAGACTCTGAAAAACCACCTGGACCTCATGACAATCATTACGGGAGACAATCTGCAAGTAACATTCTAGCCAGTGCTCACTCAGGAAAACCAAGGATCTATCTTCAGATGGCTTCCCAGGCACACAGGTCACATTGTAGTGTGGGGAAAGAGAGACACTACTGCCAAGTTTAAATGCCTCTTTATATGGAAGGTGTGTGTCTTCAAATAAGGAAACTCATCACTCCGGAGAAGTGTCTCTACACCAGGCATGACAATCTGGAACAGGAACTCAGATGCATCTGAGCAGATGAACAGGGGCATATCTGAAGGATCCAGAAAATCAGTAACAGAGAAAAACAGAAGCCAGACATCCCAGCACTATGCTCACATTAAGTTTGCTTTCCTAGAGACTAGATGCACAGCTAAACATACTCACTGGGAACAATTCTCCTGGATCAATCTGTCTCTTCCATGAGCATGGGAAGATCCTAGCTATGCTACTGAGGCATGTGGTCACTTTCCTGCCACTGCTGAGCATGACAGAGCTAAATAAATCCTCTCTGTTATCAGAGGAGAACAAGTACAAGTAACTCTGGCATGAAGAGACAGCAAGGACCAAATCTCTGTCTGAAATGCAGATTGCAGCATAGGGGGAAATCAAGCAAACATGCTGTCCATCAAGCAAACTATATGAAGGACAGGAATATCAAGACAGAATGTCCCCATTGAGACACCTGTTGAGCAAAGTTGCTCAGGAATTGCCTTGCTACTTCCAACTCAAACTTGGTACTGTTTGAGGCTAAGAAAACCATGATTCAGCCAGGCCAGGCTACTTGCATGGGAACTGTTTGTTTGGGGAATGGCATCTTGCTTCTAGACTGGGACTTCTCATCAAAACACCCATCTGAAAAACACTCCACTCAGATGCAATAAAACCCTGGTTGAATTTACTTGTCTCAAGTCACGCAGCAGAGGTATGGCCCTCTCCTAGCCTGCACATCACTGCCCTTGCCACTGCAATGAATTTTCTGAGCTGCAACCAGTGGGTTACTTTGTGTTGCCTAATTTTTGTGGAATGCCCTCCAGAGAAGTTTGTTCAGTGTAATGCAGAAGTAGACATTTTTTATCATAGGGCATGTGTAGGAAAAAGGAAACAATCTCTGGCCATCTCTGCCAGAAAGATTTTCCTGAGGAAGAGACATGTGCAGCCTGTCATGTGCTTTGTCACATCTAACAGAAGTGCTCAGTACCTTTGACTAGAAGGCAATGTGGCCTGGGGCTGCTTCGAGCCATCGCTCCTCTTCTTCACAGAGGCTACTTGACAGATGGGCGTTCACCCTTCTGCTCTTCCACCCCCTACAAAGACAGAGAGAACCCCACGGATCTTTAGAATATAAAACAGGAAATTCCCTGTTGAAAACACAAGTTGGAACCAGGATCACTGCTACCAAGCCTTAGGGAAACATTTCCAAACATACAGAAGGAAACAGGCAGAGATTCAGTGATGCCAACTCATTGTTTGCAACAGCCCAAGGCAGGGTATGGGTGGTGCCATACTGAGCAGCAGTTTAAAATCCCAAACTCATGAGTCTTGAGCATAAACGGGAATAATGCAAACTGGTAGGCAATGAGTGTTCTTACAGGAAGCAGCAGAAAAATTTGAATTATTTGGGTTGAGAGGTGTTCCATTTTGTTGGAAAGTGATTCAGTAAAACCTGGCTCTCCCTGTTCCTGCACAAAGGCACACTCCCTTTTATCCTGAGATAAAAAAGAATAAAAAATTCCCCCCAAACGAACAAATCATTTTGCACCTGATGGTGCTGAATTCACCAAGCTTCTTTCAGCTCCACAGACTTTGACAGGAGGGCAATATTCCCAAAAGACAGAGAGTAATCGTAGTAATTAGGACTATCTTGGACATCTTCTGCATTTTTGGAAATGTTCTTGGCACTACTGCCAAGTGTCTTTTGCACAGACTCTATTATCTTCAGAAGCACCATTCTCACTTAACTGCTTTACTGGGGGCAGAGTAGGGAGAGTGCAGAGGGGGGTTACCCTTAAATGTCAACCCATTTTCTGCTCTTCCCCTTTCCTGTTAGTGAGCAATATTCAAAATATTGAAAACCCCACTTTTTCCCGAATAATATCAGTTCCTCTGTGGTCTGCAGATGAACAGGGATGAAGAGCTCATTCCCAGGAGCAAAATGATTCAGCAGAAGAGGAATGAGATAAAGACAGATTAGGTATGTTTGATCTCCTATTAGCAATGGCAATAGTTGCACACAGGAGCCATTTCTCGTGGCAAGCACTTACTCTCTTCTTCATTCTTTTCAGAATATCTTCCAGGTGACGGGCGGGAACGGATCGCTCCAAAAGCATTTTACCTTCTGGGTGATTGAGCAACATCTTCACCATGTCCTGTCCATAATGCCTATGGAAAGATGGAGGGAGGGAGGGAGGGAGGGAGAAAGAAAAGAAAGAAAAGAAAGAAAAGAAAGAAAAGAAAGAAAAGAAAGAAAAGAAATAAAGAAAGAAATAAAGAAAGAGAGAAAGAGAGAAAGAGAGAAAGAGAGAAAGAGAGAAAGAAAAAGAAAGAAAGAAAGAAAGAAAGAAAGAAAGAAAGAAAGAAAGAAAGAAAGAAAAAGAAAGAAAGAAAGATAAAGAAAGAAAGAAAGAAAGAAAGAAAGAAAGAAAGAAAGAAAGAAAGAAAGAAAGAAAGAAAGAAAAGTGGACAAACAAATGAAGACTGTTAACAGAAGAGGCTGATACCTTAAACTCATCAGGTGCAATCCTTGCATGAGAAGGCATTGCTTACTCAGCAAAGAGAGAGAAAAACACCATTTCACTCTGAAACTGTGGGTGTGCTTCTGTGGAATCAAAGGATCCCAGGGAGATGGAAACCCATCTGCTTTGTTATAAGATCCTATTAGCAGTGCCTTGCTGCCATTGCACAATAATTTGCCTTTCTTTAACTGGCAGGGAAGCCAAGACAAAATATCTCATGCTTCCTATTGATAATTCTCTACTATATGTATGCACAGAGGCACTAGTTTCTCTTGTCTTCTTGGCAGCTATGAATGGGAATTTAATCATCCAAGTAAGGGAATTTGGTGGTTTGGGTTGATTTTGCCACTAGGAAAGCACAGTTTTCTTCAAGAAATTTGGAGGTCATTGAGCCACAGATAACAGCATTCTAGAAATCTGCAGAAGAGGTTTAGAAAGACTGAATACATTGGCTAAAGAGCCCTGAAATATTTCTAGGAAAGCCTTAGGTTAATGGGAAATAGATGTTTGGATCCTTCAGTGATGAACATTATACACTTTGTATTGTGCACCTAAGACCAAAGAAAACTGTTGGACTGGCTAATCGGAGCTCTTTGGATCTCAGGAAAGAATCCTTCAAGTCACAGGAAGTTGGCAATGCTCCTTCTTGCTGGGCAACCTCAGGTTATCCAGTACAGTCATTTCTACAGTCAACCCAGAGCAGTGGTCACAGCACCAAGCCTGACAGAGCTGGAGAAGCGTTTGGACAATGCACTGGGGCACATGGAGTGACTCTTGGTGTATCCTGCCCATGGCCAGGAGCTGGACTCGATGTCCCTGATGGGTCTCGTACAACTCAGGGTATTCCATGATTCTATGGCCCTTACCCACACAGTGACATAACTTAGTATTTCCTGTAGTTGCCACTCTTCTGTGGGTTTACCTTTACAGACAGAGCCCAGACAGTTTCCCTGTCTCAGGAGGTGAACTGAAGATCATTACCTTGTGTCCTGGTGACGGTCCTGAGCCAGCGTCCCTGCCGCGTGCACCAGGCTCCCAGCCCCGGCTGTGCCTGCGAGCTCCGTGACTCCAATTCTCTCCAGCAAGGACAGCAGCAGCTCGGCCGCACACTTCCGCACCTGGACGTGGCGGGCCCTGGCAAGGGCAGAGCAAACACTGGGGCACAGGGAGAAGGAGGAGCAACAGCAGCACCGGCCTTGCCAGAGCCAGCTCCCTGTCGTTGCTGGGGGAAGGAGGCCTGGGCTCTCCCTGATACTTTAGACACCTCTAGAAGCTTCTGTCCTCAGATAAACCCAAAGTTAGCATTGCACAGAAGGACTGCCTGCAAGGGAGAGGGAGGAATTCTGTCTCTGCACTGTCTGATACTCAATTTCTGTCCCACAATTTACTCTGAGAAAAATTAAAGACAGAGATCACATATGACTTCTTTAGAAATGAAAGACAATTCATGCTGACCCATCAGAGGGCACCAACTACACAGAGCTTCAGCAGGACTGAGGCTCTTTCCAGCCATTTATCCCCAAATCTGCAGACCTTTGGAAAAAAAAAACTGCAGGGAAAACACGCTGTGGGCCGTGAAGTTGCAGAATATAAAGCAGTGCAGCCTGTTTCTTCCGTGAGGCTTGGCAAGGGATACATCTGAATGTTTTACCCTATTCCAAAGTGTAGGAAAGAGTGGCAGTCATTTTAGCCAGACTGTCCTGTTCTAGAGAGTGTCTTTTGGCAATTATCAGGCCCAACACCGACACTCAAGGCAGCATTTGCATCAGCTATTGCATAGCATTTGGCTTGTGAAGCTGTCTGTAAAGTGATTCATCATCTCAGGGCTAACATGAAACATCAGTTTGAATTGAAAGTAGAGCTCAAAGGCCAGAACTGTCATACAAGACTCCTTTTGGCAGGAGCTGCACCTGCTGTGCAGGTTGTGCCACACCCAGCACATTCTCCCCCACGTGCTCCATGCCCCAGCAAGTACCCTCCTTATTTCTCACATTAATGGCATCATGAGGATCCATGGTTTTTCCCAGGGCCTCTGTGGTTAGTGCTGTGATGTATCAGAGAGTGCTCACAGCTGCAATTGCAATTGTCCCTCTTCCCACAAAAGCACAAGGCTCTATCCTTAGCCTTTGCAAGCACTTTCACTTCCCCACCATTCACCACATTCAGGCAACTCTGACAGACTGGGAGAACTGCAGGAAGCAGCAGGAAGCTGAGTCACAGGAGGTTTAGGTTGGATATCAGGAAAAGGTTTTTCACCCAGAGGGTGGTGGGGCACTGCAACCGGCTCCCCAGGGCAGCGGTCACAGCACCAAGTCTGACAGAGTTCAAGAAGCATTTGGACAACAATCTCAAGCACATGCTGTGACCCTTGGGGTGTTCTGTGCAAGGCCAGGAGCTGGACTCGATGATCCTAATGGGTCCCTTCCAACTCCCCATATTCTACAGTTCTGTGATTCTGAGAACTCATGGGCTGCAGGAGGGCAGAAATAGGGGACAAGAGGAAAGAAACGAGGTGGACTGGAGAATCCAGTCACTGAGTTGACAGAAGATGCAGGATACAGGACCCTTCTCTCCCACCATTCCCATTCATTTTCTCATCCCTTGCCCTGCCTGCACACTAGAAGGTGAAGAATATCACTAGAAGAAGAAGAACCTACTTGACTCCACTGTCCAGGAGAGCAGCTATTGCTCGTGCAGGAGTCACATTCTCCACCATGATGCCCAGGGTCTGACTGGCTGCTTTCTCAACAAACTCTGGGCAATTACGCAGCATGCGGAGAAGGACCCGAACCACCTCATCCACCTCAGAGTCCATGTCCTGCTTCAAGGTGGCAAAAAAACTCTCCCAGAGTGTCAATAGCCGCAGCAGGACACCTTTGACCGGAGGTTGGTCACCTGGGGAAGTCATGAGGGAAACATAAGAATCACTTTGAAAAGAAAACCAGTTGCCCTAGACAAAAGTCCCAGGAGATGACAACACGTCACACTGTGTCCAGAGGAACATCAAAGCACAATAATAGCAGAAGAGCACAAGCACAGAAAGGAACTTACTCTGGCACCAATTTCTGGCCTCAGACCTGCTTACTGCAGGCCTAAAACTAAAAATTTCACTAAAGTGATCTACTTAACCCTTCTATAATGTCATTACTTTGATTTTAGGCCCTTGTATTTGAAAATCAAAGAACCAAATAAAAGCAAGGGCTGCTTTCAAACCATAAAGGCACAAGCCATAAGGATAAAGAGTCATGTGCTCCTGTTCAAAAAAGCAACACCAGCAGTTGAAGCACTCAGCCAGGAAACAGAAAATACAGGCTCAGGTCTACAGACTAATTTGCAGTGTTGAATTACAGCTCAGGCAGAGATTAGGACTCTGGCAAATAACATAATTAGTGTATCTGTTTCTGCATTTGCACATTTCATTATAATGGCAGCTCACCCAACGATGAGTGTCAGATACCCGACCTACCAGTCAATGCAGCTACATGTACACACAGATCCTATAGATAGCTGACAGACATTAGAAATATAAGGTGTAAAAACAGAAATGAAGGCAGCCCCTGAGCACACATGGAGATGAACAAGCACAGATCTACTCTACACACTGTGCATGACGTACAGGGGACAATCCAGAACAATGTTCTCACCTCACTGGTAACTGCCAAGCAAATGTCACGAAGTCTTGAAAGCAGGACTTCTGAATGGGACCCAGCCAGGTGTTTGAGGCTGACAAGTCCCTTCTCCTTCATCTCCCTGAAAGGCAAGTACCAAAAAGATTGATTTTTCTCTCCACCCAGGAACTTGCAGCACCCTCTCAAATTACAGGCTGGCAGCTCTGTCCAACAATGGGAGGTGCTTTCCAAGGAGTACTTAATGAAATCATGGAGCTTCTTGCCACAGGATGCTGTGGCTGTCAAATGCACACAGAAATCCATGAGGCAAATAGAGGGGTTTCAGAGTGTTTACTTATGGCTGTTTTAGAAGACATCCCTTTTAAAATCTCTGGCACAATGTGCAGTCCCTATGTCACTGCTTCCTAGAAGCTGTCAGACTGGCCCATGCTGCTGTTCCTTGTCACCTCCCTGTACCTGTCCCTAAGACACAATCCCATTGGGCTGTTACTGGGGCATTTTCCTTCTTTGCCAGCCCCAGCAGGCAGCTCAGCAGTGAGAAGTCTGCACTGGCACTCTGGAGCTGAGTTTCCACTCTACAATCTAGGTCTGTCTGCCACCCATTCCATTTCAGATCCATATTCCCCAAAAAAGCAGCAGGATGACCCAGAGTATTCTACACCTGAGCAAGAACAGTTGAAACTCTACCTTTTCCCAAAATCCCCTACCTAAAACCATCCCCACAACAGCAACATGTTATTGAAAAGATGCAAACAACTCTGTGTCTCAGCACTTGCTCTCTGCAGGCCCTGAGCTACAGGAAGGTGTGTGAGGCATCGGGGCTGCAACACAGGGCTGGAGACTGATCCCACTGGCACCACTGAGAGTCATCAAAAAGGCAACCAATATCACCTAATATCTGTAGACTTATCACCTCTGTGCTTCCTTCTGTCTGTGTTTAATTGTGGAACACATGGTGAGTATTGAGCAAACATCTCAGGCCCATATGAAGCAGTGAGAAGGAAAAAGCTGAATTCCAAAAGTGCAAGATTCCTAGAGGATTTAATTTCTTTTTCCTTCTCTTCAGACATGACCCCTTCAGGACTAATGACAGGCTGAGGGTCTTGAAAGCACAGCTCAGACCATTTCTCAGAAAGAGGAACTCCCTGGAGCTGCTTCTGGGACTCACGTGCAGGAGGTCACAGGGAGACCCTGTCACCTGCCATCGCTGTCAGCAGTGGGACCAGAGAGAAATCTTACTCAGTCCCACTGGGCCAGTGCCCCAAGGCACCCAAATCTCTACACTCAGATCTGCTGCCCTTCTGCTTCTGCCTTCAGCCAGCAAATCATCTCATCCCACAGCTTCCTCTCTTCCCTCAAGATTCCCTTTGCAGCTCCATGGAGCAGCAGGCAAAGCAAGGAGACAGCACAGACCTGCTGCAGCTGGAGCACAGCTGCAGACCAAGGCCAAGAAAAGGCTGCTCTCAAATCTTGATCCTCTCAGTGCCTCTGGAGTGGTTTCCCCGGTGCCCTTTGGCCCTCTGGGCTGTCGGGGCTCAGAGGCACCAGCAAGATTCACTTCTAACCTCCCTTAACGCTGAGGGGGAGACAGAGTGGCCGGGGCCTTTCTTACCAGTCATCGCTGCGGCAGCAGGGAGAGTGCCTGGAGCAAGGACTGCTGTGGGTCAGGAGAGGCTGTGTCCTTGTGCCCGTGCCCACATTGCAGCTCCTCTCGGCGCTGGGCACCAGGGGCCGTCTGCGAGGTCACTGTAAGGAGAGGGTCAGCCCTGAGCGCTGCAGCCCCGGGCAAGGCACCCGCCCTGGAGCGGCTGCAGCCCCAGCTCCAGCCAGGGCTCCATGGGCTGCACATGGCTCTGCCTCAGACACCTCCCTGCTCTCTGGCTGCCTGGGCTCCTTGCTTTCTGCCAGCCTCCCCAGCTGGGCACAGCTCCGGGCTAAACCTGACCATTGCCCACACAGCCATTGCCAGCTCCCAGGTGCCACGGGCAGCACAGCCAGCGGCAGTTCCTGAGGCCGCAGAGCTCCCACTCCTGCCAGACAGGGCCGAGCAGCGGGAATGGCTTACCCCAGGAGGGAACCCCAGGGGCTCTCTTGTCCCAGCACCCTGATTTCCCCCAGCCCTGAGGACTGAGGCACTCTGCACCTCCCTGAGGAAAGACCTGCAGCTGCCTCGTGACAGCACCAAGCCGAGCCTGAACAAGCCAGCCCTGCTGGGCCCGGCTGAATCCCCATGGAGCAACTCCCAGGGAACAGCCAGACCTGACCCTTCACCACTGACAGCACTTCTGCTCCCACTGACTTCAAATATTCTAGACAGCAGGCAGCTGAGTGCACACACATTTTAGCCTACTCTTGGGAAAGGAGTTGTTTATGGATTTTGTTCTTCCCAAGCATTAGGAATCTTTACTCTATCTGAGGTACACACTGGCTGTATTTCAACAATGCTGAGGTGAAATTTATTTGCTGTCAAATGGATGTGTTTGAACATTGTGCAATGCCTAAACTTTCCCTTGTGGAAAAATGCAATTTCTAATCTAGAGGCTTGATAAGAAAGTCTTCAAATTGTGAACTGAGGATAAAAATATTCAGATACAGATGCAAATTGTTGGCAGACACACTCTCTTGATAATCAGTTGTCCTGGGTTTACCCTAACTGAATTTTTTGGAAAGGTAAAAATTTAGAATGTATAAGAAAAATCAGAGGATAAACGCATTTCTTATGAAACCCATTTGTCATCAAAAGCACCTTCCATGAAAAATTTCATGTCCTGCACTCAAAAGCTCATTTTCTAATGTGTAGATGAAAACATCATCGATATCTAAAATGATGGAGTATAAATATGGCACAGAATCTAGATGAAGTGCTCTAGACTCGGTAGGGTTTTTGTGATACCTTGCATCTTCTCACAAATTATGGGGGAACTGTAGCATCAAAAATATTCAGACAGGAATTAATCTGGATGTCACTGATGTACCCCATCAGTGATGTCTCTGCAGGAGTATGTAGACATCCACATCTAGATTCCATATGAATGGAGAGCCACAGTCAGGCTAGTTCTGCTCAATTCTGAGCATGGAAGTAGCAGCACTAGAAAAGAGCACTCCAAGGATCATTCCTAGCTCCCTCTTATCTCACGCTACTTGGGATCACAGCACAGGCCGGCTACCCACAAAGGAGAGACAAGAGCCACTAGGGACTGTCTGCTGTGCATTTCCTGCAGGCAGCAAACAGCCTGGGAGCACCAGGCAGCCCCTCCTGGCTCTCATCTGCTCCACACGGCCGCTGTATTTGGGTGCGCTGACACAGGAGGCACTGCTTGTTCCCTCTTGACATTGCAGGCCGTGGGATGGCAGCAGCCAGGAGCACTGGGCACTTCTGGGAGCAGCAGCATGATGGCACCAAGCCACTGACTGCCATGCAGAGACAGCCCTTGCTGGGATAGCAGAAAAGCTGGCTGCAGAGCCGGACAGCAGCACAGGCAGAGGGCCCCGATGGTGAGTGGACAACTGATCGTGGTGGTACTCGTAGGTGCACAGTGAGCCTGGCACACTGCCCCACAGCTCATCCCTGCAGTTACAGCTGCCTCCTGGCACCAGCACTGTACTTTGGACTATCAGGATGGGCAAAAGCCAGAGCTTAGGCCTTTACCACTGCTTTTCAGCTCAACTTTCCAATGGATCTCTAAGAACCAACTGCTGCAGTACTACCAAGCTGGAGGAACTCAAAAGTAGATCTGCTGTTCATTCTCAGGACAGGCTATGGACCAAAGAGCCCAGCTGTGCTGGCTGAGGCAGGAGGCAGTTTGTGCTCCTTGTGATAGCAAAAACCCGTGTGGGCAAAAGCTGCCATGGAGCAGGCTTACCTGAGGAGTTGCATGGGACAGTGCCTTCCTCATGGATCATAAGCACACTGGGCTGTAAGGGCACTTTCTCCTGCTTCCTCAAGACCTTCTTCTTCTTCAAGGCATTACCAGGGTGTTTTCTCTGCACACTGGAAGCTGTGCCATTGACAGGTGGTAGGCTAAAGCCTGCAGGGGTCAAAGAGGAGCTTGTAAGTACAGGGTGCTGGACAGGGTGATGATGCAATGGGCCAGAAAACTTGCTGGAGCTGGGTATCATCTCTTTGTTATCCCAAAGAACTTCAAGTAGAACACTGGCACACTAACACGGGACAAGGATGACAGAATCAAAGAATCCGAGAAGAGTTTGGATTGGAAGGCCTCTTTAACCACCATCTAGTCCAACCCCTGGCAGCAGGGACATTTTCATCTGCATCAAGTTCCTAGAGGCCCATGGAAACTGGTCTTGAATCCCTTCAGGATGGATCAACAACAGCTTCTGTGGGCATACCCTTCCAGCATTTCATGGCCTTCATAATAAAAAATTCTCCCTAATATCTAATCTAAATCTACCCTCTTCTAGTTTAAAACCAAACTGCAGCGATGCTTCCACTAAGAAACAAGGAAAACCCAGTGCTGCTTTGCTTTTGTTTTCCTGTTTCAGAGGCTGGCTGGGGAAGCTCCCAAAAGAAAGTGCAGATAACCCTGCGTGATGCCCTGGGGCTGAGTGCTGCCCCGAAGGTCCCTGCTGCCGCCCTCGGGGCAGCGCACACAGCGCTGCAGCCAGAGCCCCCAGCCGGGATTCACTCGGGAACGGGAACGCTCCTGGCTCCTGGGGTACAGCAGCAGCACTGCCTCGGGGCTTCAGCACAGCTCTGCAGCGCCAGCTCCTCGGCAGGGAGTGGGGGACAAGGGTCTCTGGTGCTTTCATTAGGAGGAGTTGAATTTGGTTTCTTCCAGTTGCACCAGGTTGAAAAGCATTCTTCTGGACTCACCTTCCCTGGAAGCTGCTCTCCAGGAAAGAGTCTGAAGCCCCAGTTGACTTTGCAAGAGAATTTTCTACTCTGAATGACTTTAGAGGTGAAGGTGGGAAGCTGATATTCTGTTACCGACTCAGTGAGGCCATGGGCAAGACACTTCATGCCTCTGGATTTCTCTTTGGGGAATGGAAATCAATCCTATGCAAGCTTCCACTCGGATGAAAGCAGAACAGTCCCCCAGTCTGATTGCAACACTGTGCAAAGGGCAAGCAAGTGGTCAAAAAGGAACACAAGTGTAGGCAGCACTTACTTGCTTCAGCTGCATCCCCGGGCTCAACTGTCTGTGGAGGCAGCTGCAAGGATGTTTTCTCTTCTCTCCTTTTCTTCATCTCCTTCTCAAAAATCTCCACATCCTCTGGCTCTAAGTTCTTTTCCAACTTGCACAATGCAGCACGGATCTAGGTGCAATGGAAATACATCACAAACTGTAAGCAGAGACACACAAACCAGGCACTACACCTCATCAGGAGCACAGAGTCCATAGAGTGCCACAGACTTTAATCTAGCTCCATATACATTCCAATAGTTTCAGGAGAATGTCTCCCATCCTTGGCAGTTACACACAGTGAGGTGGAACACTTCAGTGCCACAACCTTACACTGCTCCAACTGCAACCTATGACAGGAAGCCCTGCTTGAAGCATGAAAGTCATAGGAATGCTCCCACACAAATGAAGAGCTCCTATGACTTTCATGCTTCAAGCAGGGCTTCCTGTCATAGGCTGCAGTTGGAGCAGTGTAAGGTTGTGGCACTGAAGTGTTCCACCTCACTGTGTGTAACTGCCAAGGTGAGGATGGGAGACATTCTCCTGAAACTATTGGAATGTATATGGAGCTAGATTAAAGTCTGTGGCACTCTATGGACTCTGTGCTCCTGATGAGGTGTAGTGCCTGGTTTGTGTGTCTCTGCTTACAGTTTGTGATGTATTTCCATTGCACCTAGATCCGTGCTGCATTGTGCAAGTTGGCTGAAAAGAACTTAGAGCCAGAGGATGTGGAGATTTTTGAGAAGGAGATGAAGAAAAGGAGAGAAGAGAAAACATCCTTGCAGCTGCCTCCACAGACAGTTGAGCCCGGGGATGCAGCTGAAGCAAGTAAGTGCTGCCTACACTTGTGTTCCTTTTTGACCACTTGCTTGCCCTTTGCACAGTGTTGCAATCAGACTGGGGGACTGTTCTGCTTTCATCCGAGTGGAAGCTTGCATAGGATTGATTTCCATTCCCCAAAGAGAAATCCAGAGGCATGAAGTGTCTTGCCCATGGCCTCACTGAGTCGGTAACAGAATATCAGCTTCCCACCTTCACCTCTAAAGTCATTCAGAGTAGAAAATTCTCTTGCAAAGTCAACTGGGGCTTCAGACTCTTTCCTGGAGAGCAGCTTCCAGGGAAGGTGAGTCCAGAAGAATGCTTTTCAACCTGGTGCAACTGGAAGAAACCAAATTCAACTCCTCCTAATGAAAGCACCAGAGACCCTTGTCCCCCACTCCCTGCCGAGGAGCTGGCGCTGCAGAGCTGTGCTGAAGCCCCGAGGCAGTGCTGCTGCTGTACCCCAGGAGCCAGGAGCGTTCCCGTTCCCGAGTGAATCCCGGCTGGGGGCTCTGGCTGCAGCGCTGTGTGCGCTGCCCCGAGGGCGGCAGCAGGGACCTTCGGGGCAGCACTCAGCCCCAGGGCATCACGCAGGGTTATCTGCACTTTCTTTTGGGAGCTTCCCCAGCCAGCCTCTGAAACAGGAAAACAAAAGCAAAGCAGCACTGGGTTTTCCTTGTTTCTTAGTGGAGTTTGGTTTTAAACTAGAAGAGGGTAGATTTAGATTAGATATTAGGGAGAATTTTTTATTATGAAGGCCATGAAATGCTGGAAGGGTATGCCCACAGAAGCTGTTGTTGATCCATCCATGAAGGGATTCAAGACCAGTTTCCATGGGCCTCTAGGAACTGATGCAGATGAAAATGTCCCTGCTGCCAGGGTTGGACTAGATGGTGGTTAAAGAGGCCTTCCAATCCAAACTCTTCTCGGATTCTTTGATTCTGTCATCCTTGTCCCGTGTTAGTGTGCCAGTGTTCTACTTGAAGTTCTTTGGGATAACAAAGAGATGATACCCAGCTCCAGCAAGTTTTCTGGCCCATTGCATCATCACCCTGTCCAGCACCCTGTACTTACAAGCTCCTCTTTGCCCCTGCAGGCTTTAGCCTACCACCTGTCAATGGCACAGCTTCCAGTGTGCAGAGAAAACACCCTGGTAATGCCTTGAAGAAGAAAGGTCTTGAGGAAGCAGGAGAAAGTGCCCTTACAGCCCAGTGTGCTTATGATCCATGAGGAAGGCACTGTCCCATGCAACTCCTCAGGTAAGCCTGCTCCATGGCAGCTTTTGCCCACACGGGTTTTTGCTATCACAAGGAGCACAAACTGCCTCCTGCCTCAGCCAGCACAGCTGGGCTCTTTGGTCCATAGCCTGTCCTGAGAATGAACAGCAGATCTACTTTTGAGTTCCTCCAGCTTGGTAGTACTGCAGCAGTTGGTTCTTAGAGATCCATTGGAAAGTTGAGCTGAGTAAAGCAGTGGTAAAGGCCTAAGCTCTGGCTTTTGCCCATCCTGATAGTCCAAAGTACAGTGCTGGTGCCAGGAGGCAGCTGTAACTGCAGGGATGAGCTGTGGGGCAGTGTGCCAGGCTGTGCTCACTGTGCACCTACGAGTACCACCACGATCAGTTGTCCACTCACCATCGGGCCCTCTGCCTGTGCTGCTGTCCGGCTCTGCAGCCAGCTTTTCTGCTATCCCAGCAAGGGCTGTCTCTGCATGGCAGTCAGTGGCTTGGTGCCATCGTGCTGCTGCTCCCAGAAGTGCCCAGTGCTCCTGGCTGCTGCCATCCCACGGCCTGCAATGCCAAGAGGGAACAAGCAGTGCCTCCTGTGTCAGCGCACCCAAATACAGCGGCCGTGTGGAGCAGATGAGACCAGGAGGGGCTGCCTGGTGCTCCCAGGCTGTTTGCTGCCTGCAGGAAATGCACAGCAGACAGTCCCTAGTGGCTCTTGTCTCTCCTTTGTGGGTAGCCGGCCTGTGCTGTGATCCCAAGTAGCGTGAGATAAGAAGGGAGCTAGGAATGATCCTTGGAGTGCTCTTTTCTAGTGATGCTACTTCCATGCTCAGAATTGAGCAGAACTAGCCTGACTGTGGCTCTCCATTCATATGGAATCTAGATGTGGATGTCTACATACTCCTGCAGAGACATCACTGATGTCATGGGGTACATCAGTGACATCCAGATTAGTTCCTGTCTGAATATTTTTGATGCTACAGTTCCCCCATAATTTGTGAGAAGATGCAAGGTATCACAAAAACCCTACCGAGTCTAGAGCACTTCATCTAGATTCTGTGCCATATTTATACTCCATCATTTTAGATATTGCTGATGTTTTCATCTACACATTAGAAAATGAGCTTTTGAGTGCAGGACATGAAATTTTTGATGGAGGTGCTTTTGATGACAAATGGGTTTCATAAGAAATGCGTTTATCCTCTGATTTTTCTTATACATTGTAAATTTTTTACCTTTCCAAAAAATTCAGTTAGGGTAAACCCAGGACAACTGATTATCAAGAGAGTGTGTCTGCCAACAATTTGCATCTGTATCTGAATATTTTTATCCTCAGTTCACAATTTGAAGACTTTTTATCAAGCCTCTAGATTAGAAATTGCATTTTTCCACAAGGGAAAGCTTAGGCATTGCACAATGTTCAAACACATCCATTTGACTGCAAATAAATTTCACCTCAGCATTGTTGAAATACAGCCAGTGTGTACCTCAGATAGAGTAAAGATTCCTGATGCTTGGAAAGAACAAAATCCATTACAACTCCTTTCCCAAGAGTAGGCTAAAATGTGTGTGCACTCAGCTGCCTGCTGTCTAGAATATTTGAAGTCAGTGGGAGCAGAAGCGCTGTCAGGGTGAAGGGTCAGGTCTGGCTGTTCCCTGGGAGTTGCTCCATGGGGATTCAGCCGGGCCCAGCAGGGCTGGCTTGTTCAGGCTCGGCTTGGTGCTGTCACGAGGCAGCTGCAGGTCTTTCCTCAGGGAGGTGCAGAGTGCCTCAGTCCTCAGGGCTGGGGGAAATCAGGGTGCTGGGACAAGAGAGCCCCTGGGGTTCCCTCCTGGGGTAGCCATTCCCGCTGCTCGGCCCTGTCTGGCAGGAGTGGGAGCTCTGCGGCCTCAGGAACTGCCGCTGGCTGTGCTGCCCGTGGCACCTGGGAGCTGGCAATGGCTGTGTGGGCAATGGTCAGGTTTAGCCCGGAGCTGTGCCCAGCTGGGGAGGCTGGCAGAAAGCAAGGAGCCCAGGCAGCCAGAGAGCAGGGAGGTGTCTGAGGCAGAGCCATGTGCAGCCCATGGAGCCCTGGCTGGAGCTGGGGCTGCAGCCGCTCCAGGGCGGGTGCCTTGCCCGGGGCTGCAGCGCTCAGGGCTGACCCTCTCCTTACAGTGACCTCGCAGACGGCCCCTGGTGCCCAGCGCCGAGAGGAGCTGCAATGTGGGCACGGGCACAAGGACACAGCCTCTCCTGACCCACAGCAGTCCTTGCTCCAGGCACTCTCCCTGCTCCGCAGCGATGACTGGTAAGAAAGGCCCCGGCCACTCTGTCTCCCCCTCAGCGTTAAGGGAGGTTAGAAGTGAATCTTGCTGGTGCCTCTGAGCCCCGACAGCCCAGAGGGCCAAAGGGCACCGGGGAAACCACTCCAGAGGATCAAGATTTGAGAGCAGCCTTTTCTTGGCCTTGGTCTGCAGCTGTGCTCCAGCTGCAGCAGGTCTGTGCTGTCTCCTTGCTTTGCCTGCTGCTCCATGGAGCTGCAAAGGGAATCTTGAGGGAAGAGAGGAAGCTGTGGGATGAGATGATTTGCTGGCTGAAGGCAGAAGCAGGAGGGCAGCAGATCTGAGTGTAGAGATTTGGGTGCCTTGGGGCACTGGCCCAGTGGGACTGAGTAAGATTTCTCTCTGGTCCCACTGCTGACAGCGATGGCAGGTGACAGGGTCTCCCTGTGACCTCCTGCACGTGAGTCCCAGAAGCAGCTCCAGGGAGTTCCTCTTTCTGAGAAATGGTCTGAGCTGTGCTTTCAAGACCCTCAGCCTGTCATTACTCCTGAAGGGGTCATGTCTGAAGAGAAGGAAAAAGAAATTAAATCCTCTAGGAATCTTGCACTTTTGGAATTCAGCTTTTTCCTTCTCACTGCTTCATATGGGCCTGAGATGTTTGCTCAATACTCACCATGTGTTCCACAATTAAACACAGACAGAAGGAAGCACAGAGGTGATAAGCCTACAGATGTTAGGTGATATTGGTTGTCTTTTTGATGACTCTCCTTGGTGCCAGTGGGATCAGTCTCCAGCCCTGTGTTGCAGCCCAGATGCCTCACACACCTTCCTGCAGCTCAGGGCCTGCAGAGAGCAAGTGCTGAGACACAGAGTTGTTTGCATCTTTTCAATAACATGTTGCTGTTGTGGGGATGATTTAGGTAGGGGATTTTGGGAAAAGGTAGAGTTTCAACTGTTCTTGCTCAGGTGTAGAATCTTCTGGGTCTCCTGCTGCTTTTTTGGGGAATATGGATCTGAAATGGAATGGGTGGCAGACAGACCTAGATTGTAGAGTGGAAACTCAGCTCCAGAGTGCCAGTGCAGACTCTCACTGCTGAGCTGCCTGCTGGGGCTGGCAAAGAAGGGAAAATGCCCCAGTAACAGCCCAATGGGATTGTGTCTTAGGGACAGGTACAGGGAGGTGACAAGGAACAGCAGCATGGGCCAGTCTGACAGCTTCTAGGAGCAGTGACATAGGGACTGCACATAGTGCCAGAGATTTTAGAAGGGCTGTCTTCTAAAACAGCCATAAATAAACACTCTGAAACCCCTCTATTTGCCTCATGGATTTCTGTGTGCGTTTGACAGCCACAGCTTCCTGTGGCAAGAAGCTCCACGATTTCATTAAGTACTCCTTGGAAAGCACCTCCCATTGTTGGACAGAGCTGCCAGCCTGGTAATTTGAGAGGGTGCTGCCTAGTTCCTGGGTGGAGAGAAAAATCAATCTTTTTGGTACTTGCCTTTCAGGGAGATGAAGGAGAAGGGACTTGTCAGCCTCAAACACCTGGCTGGGTCCCATTCAGAAGTCCTGCTTTCAACACTTCGTGACATTTGCTTGGCAGTTACCAGTGAGGTGAGAACATTGTTCTGGATTGTCCCCTGTACTTCATGCACAGTGTGTAGAGTAGATCTGTGCTTGTTCATCTCCATGTGTGCTCAGGGACTGCCTTCATTTCTGTTTTTACACCTTATATTTCTAATGTCTGTCAGCTATCTATAGGATCTGTGTGTACATGTAGCTGCATTGACTGGTAGGTCGGGTATCTGACACTCATCATTGGGTGAGCTGCCATTATAATGAAATGTGCAAATGCAGAAACAGATACACTAATTATGTTATTTGCCAGAGTCCTAATCTCTGCCTGAGCTGTAATTCAACACTGCAAATTAGTCTGTAGACCTGAGCCTGTATTTTCTGTTTCCTGCTGAGTGCTTCAACTGCTGGTGTTGCTTTTTTGAACAGGAGCACATGACTCTTTATCCTTATGGCTTGTGCCTTTATGGTTTGAAAGCAGCCCTTGCTTTTATTTGGTTCTTTGATTTTCAAATACAAGGGCCTAAAATCAAAGCAATTGACATTTAGAAGGGTTAAGTAGATCACTTTAGTGAAATTTTTAGTTTTAGGCCTGCAGTAAGCAGGTCTGAGGCCAGAAATTGGTGCCAGAGTAAGTTCCTTTCTGTGCTTGTGCTCTTCTGCTATTATTGTGCTTTGATTTCCTCTGGACACAGTGTGACGTCTTGTCATCTCCTGGGACTTTTGTCTAGGGCAACTGGTTTTCTTTTCAAAGTGATTCTTATGTTTCCCCTCATGACTTCCCCAGGTGACCAACCTCCGGTCAAAGGTGTCCTGCGCGGCTATTGACACTCTGGGAGAGTTTTTTGCCACCTTGAAGCAGGACATGGACTCTGAGGTGGATGAGGTGGTTCGGGTCCTTCTCCGCATGCTGCGTAATTGCCCAGAGTTTGTTGAGAAAGCAGCCAGTCAGACCCTGGGCATCATGGTGGAGAATGTGACTCCTGCACGAGCAATAGCTGCTCTCCTGGACAGTGGAGTCAAGTAGGTTCTTCTTCTTCTAGTGATATTCTTCACCTTCTAGTGTGCAGGCAGGGCAAGGGATGAGAAAATGAATGGGAATGGTGGGAGAGAAGGGTCCTGTATCCTGCATCTTCTGTCAACTCAGTGACTGGATTCTCCAGTCCACCTCGTTTCTTTCCTCTTGTCCCCTATTTCTGCCCTCCTGCAGCCCATGAGTTCTCAGAATCACAGAACTGTAGAATATGGGGAGTTGGAAGGGACCCATCAGGATCATCGAGTCCAGCTCCTGGCCTTGCACAGAACACCCCAAGGGTCACAGCATGTGCCTGAGATTGTTGTCCAAATGCTTCTTGAACTCTGTCAGACTTGGTGCTGTGACCGCTGCCCTGGGGAGCCGGTTGCAGTGCCCAACCACCCTCTGGGTGAAAAACCTTTTCCTGATATCCAACCTAAACCTCCTGTGACTCAGCTTCCTGCTGCTTCCTGGAGTTCTCCCAGTCTGTCAGAGTTGCCTGAATGTGGTGAATGGTGGGGAAGTGAAAGTGCTTGCAAAGGCTAAGGATAGAGCCTTGTGCTTTTGTGGGAAGAGGGACAATTGCAATTGCAGCTGTGAGCACTCTCTGATACATCACAGCACTAACCACAGAGGCCCTGGGAAAAAACCATGGATCCTCATTGATGCCATTAATGTGAGAAATAAGGAGCATACTTGCTGGGGCATGGAGCACGTGGGGGAGAATGTGCTGGGTGTGGCACAGCCTGCACAGCAGGTGCAGCTCCTGCCAAAAGGAGTCTTGTATGACAGTTCTGGCCTTTGAGCTCTACTTTCAATTCAAACTGATGTTTCATGTTAGCCCTGAGATGATGAATCACTTTACAGACA
The DNA here is from genome assembly GCF_029582105.1 of Oenanthe melanoleuca. Lineage (NCBI taxonomy): Eukaryota > Metazoa > Chordata > Aves > Passeriformes > Muscicapidae > Oenanthe > Oenanthe melanoleuca. The sequence goes on from NW_026612650.1 coordinate 8,862,041, forward strand.
GCTTCACAAGCCAAATGCTATGCAATAGCTGATGCAAATGCTGCCTTGAGTGTCGTGTTGGGCCTGATAATTGCCAAAAGACACTCTCTAGAACAGGACAGTCTGGCTAAAATGACTGCCACTCTTTCCTACACTTTGGAATAGGGTAAAACATTCAGATGTATCCCTTGCCAAGCCTCACGGAAGAAACAGGCTGCACTGCTTTATATTCTGCAACTTCACGCCCACAGCGTGTTTTCCCTGCAATTTTTTGTTTTCCAAAGGTCTGCAGATTTGGGGATAAATGGCTGGAAAGAGCCTCAGTCCTGCTGAAGCTCTGTGTAGTTGGTGCCCTCTGATGGGTCAGCATGAATTGTCTTTCATTTCTAAAGAAGTCATATGTGATCTCTGTCTTTAATTTTTCTCAGAGTAAATTGTGGGACAGAAATTGAGTATCAGATAGTGCAGAGAGACAGAATTCCTCCCTCTCCCTTGCAGGCAGTCCTTCTGTGCAATGCTAACTTTGGGTTTATCTGAGGACAGAAGCTTCTAGAGGTGTCTAAAGTATCAGGGAGAGCCCAGGCCTCCTTCCCCCAGCAACGACAGGGAGCTGGCTCTGGCAAGGCCGGTGCTGCTGTTGCTCCTCCTTCTCCCTGTGCCCCAGTGTTTGCTCTGCCCTTGCCAGGGCCCGCCACGTCCAGGTGCGGAAGTGTGCGGCCGAGCTGCTGCTGTCCTTGCTGGAGAGAATTGGAGTCACGGAGCTCGCAGGCACAGCCGGGGCTGGGAGCCTGGTGCACGCGGCAGGGACGCTGGCTCAGGACCGTCACCAGGACACAAGGTAATGATCTTCAGTTCACCTCCTGAGACAGGAAACTGTCTGGGCTCTGTCTGTAAAGGTAAACCCACAGAAGAGTGGCAACTACAGGAAATACTAAGTTATGTCACTGTGTGGGTAAGGGCCATAGAATCATGGAATACCCTGAGTTGTATGAGACCCATCAGGGCATCGAGTCCAGCTCCTGGCCATGGGCAGGATACACCAAGAGTCACTCCATGTGCCCCAGAGCAGTGTCCAAACGCTTCTCCAGCTCTGTCAGGCTTGGTGCTGTGACCACTGCTCTGGGTTGACTGTGGAAATGACTGTACTGGGTAACCTGAGGTTGCCCAGCAAGAAGGAGCATTGCCAACTTCCTGTGACTTGAAGGATTCTTTCCTGAGATCCAAAGAGCTCCGATTAGCCAGTCCAACAGTTTTCTTTGGTCTTAGGTGCACAATACAAAGGCAAAGTGTTGTATAATGTTCATCACTGAAGGATCCAAACATCTATTTCTCATTAGCTTAAGGCTTTCCTAGAAATATTTCAGGGCTCTTTAGCCAATGTATTCAGTCTTTCTAAACCTCTTCTGCAGATTTCTAGAATGCTGTTATCTGTGGCTCAATGACCTCCAAATTTCTTGAAGAAAACTGTGCTTTCCTAGTGGCAAAATCAACCCAAACCACCAAATTCCCTTACTTGGATGATTAAATTCCCATTCATAGCTGCCAAGAAGACAAGAGAAACTAGTGCCCCTGTGCATACATATAGTATGAATTATCAATAGGAAGCATGAGATATTTTGTCTTGGCTTCCCTGCCAGTTAAAGAAAGGCAAATTATTGTGCAATGGCAGCAAGGCGCTGCTAATAGGATCTTATAACAAAGCAGATGGGTTTCCATCTCCCTGGGATCCTTTGATTCCACAGAAGCACACCCACAGTTTCAGAGTGAAATGGTGTTTTTCTCTCTCTTTGCTGAGTAAGCAATGCCTTCTCATGCAAGGATTGCACCTGATGAGTTTAAGGTATCAGCCTCTTCTGTTAACAGTCTTCATTTTTTGTTTTCACTTTTCTTTCTTTCTTCTTTCTTTCTTTCTTTTTCTTTCTTTCTTTCTTTCTTTCTTCTTTCTTTCTTTCTTTCTTCTTTCTTTCTTTCTTCTTCTTTCTCTCTCTTTCTCTCTTTCTTCTTTCTCTCTTTCTCTCTTTTCTTTCTCTCTTCTCTTTCTTTCTTTATTTCTTTTTTTTCTTTTTTCTTTCTTTCTTTTCTTTCTTTTTCTTTCTTCTTCTCTTCCCTCCTCCTTCCTTCCTCCCTCCCTCCCTCCTCTCCATCTTTCCATAGGCATTATGGACAGGACATGGTGAAGATGTGCTCAATCACCCAGAAGGTAAAATGCTTTTGGAGCGATCCGTTCCCGCCCGTCACCTGGAAGATATTCTGAAAAGAATGAAGAAGAAGAGAGTAAGTGCTTGCCACGAGAAATGGCTCCTGTGTGCAACTATTGCCATTGCTAATAGGAGATCAAACATACCTAATCTGTCTTTATCTCATTCCTCTTCTGCTGAATCATTTTGCTCCTGGGAATGAGCTCTTCATCCTGTTCATCTACAGAGGAACTGATATTATTCGGGAAAAAGTGGGGTTTTCAATATTTTGAATATTGCTCACTAACAGGAAAGGGGAAGAGCAGAAAATGGGTTGACATTTAAGGGTAACCCCCCTCTGCACTCTCCCTACTCTGCCCCCAGTAAAGCAGTTAAGTGAGAATGGTGCTTCTGAAGATAATAGAGTCTGTGCAAAAGACACTTGGCAGTAGTGCCAAGAACATTTCCAAAAATGCAGAAGATGTCCAAGATAGTCCTAATTACTACGATTACTCTCTGTCTTTTGGGAATATGCCCTCCTGTCAAGTCTGTGGAGCTGAAAGAAGCTTGGTGAATTCAGCACCATCAGGTGCAAAATGATTTGTTCGTTTGGGGGGAATTTTTTATTCTTTTTATCTACAGGATAAAAGGGAGTGTGCCTTTGTGCAGGAACAGGGAGAGCCAGGTTTACTGAATCACTTTCCAACAAAATGGAACACCTCTCAACCCAAAGAGTTCAAATTTTTCTGCTGCTTCCTGTAAGAACACTCATTGCCTACCAGTTTGCATTATTCCATTATGCTCAAGACTCATGAGTTTGGGATTTTAAACTGCTGCTCAGTATGGCACCACCCATACCCTGCCTTGGGCTGTTGCAAACAATGAGTTGGCATCACTGAATCTCTGTCTGTTTCCTTCTGTATGTTTGGAAATGTTTCCCTAAGGCTTGGTAGCAGTGATCCTGGTTCCAACTTGTGTTTTCAACAGGGAATTTCCTGTTTTATATTCTAAAGATCCGTGGGGTTTCTCTCTGTCTTTGTAGCGGGTGGAAGAGCAGAAGGGTGAACGCCCATCTGTCAAGAGCTCTGTGAAGAAGAGGAGCGATGGCTCGAAGCAGCCCCAGGCCACATTGCCTTCTAGTCAAAGGTACTGAGCACTTCTGTTAGATGTGACAAAGCACATGACAGGCTGCACATGTCTCTTCCTCAGGAAAAATCTTTCTGGCAGAGATGGCCAGAGATTGTTTCCTTTTTCCTACACATGCCTATGATAAAAAATGTCTACTTCTGCATTACACTGAACAAACTTCTCTGGAGGGCATTCCACAAAAATTAGGCAACAAAAAGTAACCCACTGGTTGCAGCTCAGAAAATTCATTGCAGTGGCAAGGGCAGTGATGTGCAGGCTAGGAGAGGGCCATACCTCTCTGCTGCGTGACTTGAGACAAGTAAATTCAACCAGGGTTTTATTGCATCTGATGGAGTGTTTTTCAGATGGGTGTTTGATGAGAAGTCCCAGTCTAGAAGCAAGATGCCATTCCCCAAACAAACAGTTCCCATGCAAGTAGCCTGGCCTGGCTGAATCATGGTTTTCTTAGCCTCAAACAGTACCAAGTTTGAGTTGGAAGTAGCAAGGCAATTCCTGAGCAACTTTGCTCAACAGGTGTCTCAATGGGACATTCTGTCTTGATATTCCTGTCCTTCATATAGTTTGCTTGATGGACAGCATGTTTGCTTGATTTCCCCCTATGCTGCAATCTGCATTTCAGACAGAGATTTGGTCCTTGCTGTCTCTTCATGCCAGTGGCAGAGTTACTTGTACTTGTTCTCCTCTGATAACAGAGAGGATTTATTTAGCTCTGTCATGCTCAGCAGTGGCAGGAAAGTGACCACATGCCTCAGTAGCATAGCTAGGATCTTCCCATGCTCATGGAAGAGACAGATTGATCCAGGAGAATTGTTCCCAGTGGGTATGTTTAGCTGTGCATCTAGTCTCTAGGAAAGCAAACTTAATGTGAGCATAGTGCTGGGATGTCTGGCTTCTGTTTTTTCTCTGTACTGATTTTCTGGATCCTTCAGATATGCCCTGTTCATCTGCTCAGATGCATCTGAGCTCCTGTTCCAGATTGTCATGCCTGGTGTAGAGACACTTCTCGGAGTGATGAGTTTCCTTATTTGAAGACACAACCTTCCATATAAAGAGGCATTTAAACTTGGCAGTAGTGTCTCTCTTTCCCCACACTACAATGTGACCTGTGTGCCTGGGAAGCCATCTGAGAAGATAGATCCTTGGTTTTCCTGAGTGAGCACTGGCTAGAATGTTACTTGCAGATTGTCTCCCATAATGATTGTCATGAGGTCCAGGTGGTTTTTCAGAGTCTCGTGATTTTCGACGAGATCACATCCTTAGGAAAGCTCCTCTAGATGTTTTGCTCACAATTATCTGCAGGTATTATCACAAGAAGTCGGAATTTGGTTTTATTTTCCAGGGTGAAGTCGACCTGTGATGGACGCCTCCTCCAGCGTCCAAAAGCCCAGGTGACGTTACCTCCAGCCAGGGATGAAACGGAGACGCTCCAGAAGCTTTACGATCTCCTGGAAGCCAAGGGGTTTGAGACACGGATGGAAGGAGTGGCACTCCTCCTAGACGTGTGCAAAACCAGCCCCAAGCTCGTCGCCACTAACATTGTCCAAGTATGTAGGGTATCTTCACTCTTCCTTCCCTTGAGCTCCTCTCCCAAGCCTGGAGCAGTAAAGTTAATTCAGTGTGTCTTGGCACTACATCCTGGCTCTTTGGGACAGGCTGGTCCCTCTTACCCACACCAATTTAATTCAGGTTCAGGCTTCAGGACAAGTTCTTTCAGTCCAGCTGTATTTGTCTGGCAGGTGCCTATTGGTGCTGTTCATCAGATGATGACAGAATTTTCCACTGGTGTAACTTCTGCTGTCTCCTACCCCCAGTTGGGTGAAGTGAAGGGAATCCAGCCACTGAAAGCATGGCAGTTATTCTCTAGACACAAAATGGGTTTTGATGGGTGAGAGAAGGATCAGCCTGGGTTGGTTTAAACCAAATATTTTTAAAAGGATACTTCTGTAAACTCCAGCCTGTCTTGCACAGGCACAACTCGGCTTCTCATTTCCATCCTTGTCTCTATTCCACTTGGTAAAGATGGTGTTTACCCTTCTTGGGTACTGAATGCTCATTTCTACATCCCCTCTCCAAACAAGGGCATTTTAATCCAGCTTTCATGCTGCTTCTTCTCTCCACAGATTTTTCATCATTTTGACCTGAGAATATCTGACACTCACAAGAGAGTGAAGCAGATGGCGCTGGACGTGCTGGCAGAAATCATAGCCATCCTGGAAGATGCCTTGTACCCAGTGATGGTCCTTTTGGTGGAAGGAATACTAAAGAACCTGAACTCAAAGGACCCTGGGGGTTCATGCTGCAGCTGTGAACGCCCTGGAAGAATCCATTGCTCATTTAGGTGAGGCTGACCCCTGACATGGACTCCCCTCAGGCGTGTCTCTGCCTCTCTGACACAAGAGAACACTGAGTGCCTGGAGAGCTCTTGTTGCCTGTGGAACGCTCCAGCTGACATCCACCAGAAGCTGTGGAGGTGCAGTCCTTATACACCAGTCTCCCAACAGGCTTGAATGTGCATCAGCATTTCCCAAAAGTGCCAGGAGCCCTTGGCTCTGTGCTGCTTGTCTGGAGAAGAGGTCCTGGACTAGAGCTTTGCAACAATTCAGAGGCAAAGGGGTTTTAGAATTTGCTTGGACCCCATTTGACTTCCCAAATTAATAGCTTTGCTGTTGCCATGAAGGAACACTGGCCCATCAGAGGTTCTGCAGAGCAGCCTCCTGGCAGGCTCCACATTATAGGCATTAGCTGCCAATTTTCCACCTTCCTTCTTTGTCTTTTTTTTCAAAGGAAAAGTTATGATTGTCCAAGTTAATTTCCTCAAAACAAACAGATGGAAATCCAGCTGTCACTGATGCCTTGTACCACATGCTGTGTTGCATGGGGCAGGATGGCTGTAGCAAATACCTACACAGGCAAGGGCTGCTCTAAATTCCTTTGCTGCAGAGATTTATGTCAGCTCTGAAGATGCTGCACTGGGGAAATATGCCTGAAAAATGGAGTGTTGAAGAGGCAGATCTTCAAGGGGAATTTCCACTTTCTCCAGTTCAGCTGCTCTGTGAACTCATGAACTGCCTGACTCAGTGCCTTTCTGTATCCCAAGTCTGGGCTTCTTCCTGTTTGCTCTGGGTTGCAAAACCCTTTCACTGCTTACGTGTGGTTGAAGTCTAGAGGTCCTTGATGTGAAATGTTTAACATAGCTGCGGGTAGAGCAGGCAACTTTGCATTTACAAATGTGAAAGGAGAGCTTTTTTCTTGGAGTTTAAAGCCCTGCCAAGTAGGCTGGAAGGAAAGTAGAAAAGATTCCAAAATCAGCAGAAATTTACTTGAATTTATAAATTGGGGCTGCCCCTGTCCTTTCTCCTATGACCTCAGAAGAGTGAGCAGAAACATGTGTTTCTCCTGTAGATAAAGTATCACTGATGAAAGAGTTCAGCCACCAATGGAGTCAACTGAGTGGGCAAGCTCTGCTGGATGTCACAGAGCGTATCACAGGTATGGGCTCCCCTTCTGAGCCAAGAGCTCTTCCCAGGGAGTATTTACAGGGAGTGCCTGTGAATGGACAGTAGAGCAGCTGCTCCAAATCGGGGGTGCTGAGCTTGTCCCTCCTGCCCCATCCCCATGGCAGGTGTGTTTGGCAGGTTTTCCCTGGCTGCTGCAGAGCTGTGCAGCACCTGAGATGGGGGCAGCGCTCGGCCTGGGGGCTGAGCTCTCACTGGGGCATCTCAGAAGCCACCTGCAGGAAAGGGAGAGGCTAAAAATACCCAGCTGGCTCCTCTCTTGGAAGCTCAGGGACATCTGTGATCCTTTAGGGAAAATGGTGGCAAGTGGTGTTGCAGGGATCCCTTTGTTTTGTCCTCACAGAATTCTTGTTTTGCTCTTGGAAAGTTTTGAGGCTGAACCCTGCAGTGCCTGGGGGTCACAGCTTGGGTCAAAACTCAACACACAGATTAGAGGCAGGGATTTGGTGCAAGGCAGCCTTTGGAGTCAGAGGGGCAGAAGCAGAGTGCTGAGGCTCCCTGCCTGTTCTGTCAAAGTGGCATTGGACTGAGCATTTCAGGGTGTGCAAACAGTGTCTTCCTGTGTCAGCGCTGTGCAAAATGCTGCAAATGCAGCTGATAATTGATTCCTCAGAGGAGCTGGCTATATCAGCCCCAGCCAAAGAATGGAAAAATTATAATCTTAATATGCAATAGACAAGATGCTTTATAGCCTTGCTTTAACTGGGGCTAAATCCACTGCTAAGTGTGCCATCATCTCTAAATGTAAGGTTTCATACACTTTGTGTCTTCAGTAGGAATCTTGAAAGGGCAATGTTCAGTGATTGGGAATGTCACAGGCCCTTTAAAGAACATTTGAATAAAGTAGATCTCTAGGAAGAGGGAATTTAGTTTTGGCGTTGTTTTGCATGCCAGGAGCTTGTTGGTAGTAAAGTTTTGGCTGTGTTTCATGGCTGCAGTTCAGAAAATTAGCAGGGAGAAGTCTCCAGAGAGAATGTGAGAAAACACTCATGTTTTGGTTAGATTTCAGTCCCTGTGTAGCATTTTTCTCTCTCTATTCTGCTATTTCAGTGCACATTCTAAGAATAACGCCATTAACATTGGGAGGGGAACTGGCATTAAAATGTGGAGTTGCTCAAATCCACAGTAATGGGGTCTGGGTAATTATCTAAGACACCCTGAGGTTTGAAACAGCTGTTTGTTGGAAGGCACAAAAGCATTCTGCCAAAGACACCAGCTAGTCTCTGATGTTTTTAATCCAGCTGTCAAGCAGCACCCATCCATGGTAGGCTAGAGTTTGGAAGTGTGGTCTAATACTGCTCTTTGTTGTTTTGGCACTTGACATCAAGGGTCACCAAAATGGAATCATCCTTTTTATTAGAAATCTCTCAATTATTTCCAATGCATTCCAAATGCATTTCAAAATCTTCAGTGTGGGTTTAGAAAACTCCGAAATGGAAATAAAAGGCAAGTTGACATTTCA
>NW_026612650.1:8870422-8908672 GCF_029582105.1 Oenanthe melanoleuca
TGGGGTTTCTGGGATAACCCAGGGACTATTACTGGATACCTGGCTTCCATCCGTTTGGTCTTCTCCTTGCCTGGTTGCAAGTGCAGATCCTTCAGGCACTGCCTCAACTGGATCACCTCGGCCAGGATGGGACGGAACGCTGCCCACATCTCCTCCATGGCCTCCCAGCATTCCTGGACCTCGAAAATGAACTGGGACCCCAAAAACTGAGCTCTGGAAGCCCCAAAACCACAAGTCCACCTCAAAACGGCCCCAGAATTCCCTCTCAATGCCAAAAAAACCCCAAACTTTGAGCATCCCACAACCCCAAAATTCCCTCAGGACCCCCTCCCAAATCCCTCCTGACCCCCCAAAAATCCTACCAGCGTCCCCCCAAATTTCTCCAAAATCCTCCCAGGACCACCCAAAATCCCCAGATTTTCCCCAAATCCCCCAAGGATCCCCCTAAACTCCACAAATCCCCCCAGAATCTCGCCCAAAATTTCCCTAAATGCCTCAAAAATCTCCCATTTCCCCCAGAGCCCCCCTAAAGTCTTCTTGAAAATCCCCCCAGAACCCCTCAAAATCACCAAATTCTACCAAAATCTTCCCCCACATCCCCAAATTCCCCCAGAAACTTCTCCAGGATTCCTCCAAATCCACAATCTCTCCCAAAATGCCCCCCAGAATATCCCAAAATCCCCCCAAAATCCCAAAATCTCCAAATCTCCCCAGCCCCCCCCCCCCCCAAAATTCTTAAATCCCTTTCAAAATCCTCAAATTCCCCCCAGAGCCACCCAGCCCTTCCCCCGTACCTTGGTCTTAGTTATCACGTTGGAGTTGAGCTCGGGGCTCCTTTCCAGGAACTTCCTGTGAGGGGGAGAGGCTGAAGCCATGCCCCCAGTCCCCAAAAAAATCTCGTTTAGGGACCCCCAAGAGCTCCTCAAAATTCCCCAAATCCCCCCCAGTCTTCTCCAAATCCCCCCAGAATCCCTTCAGGAATGACAAAAATCCCCCATGGACCCCCGAAGTCCCCACACAATGTCCAAAATCCTCCAAAATCCCTTCAGGGACCCACAAAATCTCCCCAGAGACCCTGAAAATCCCATGTAGACCCCCCAAAACTCCCTCAGGTTTCCAAAATTTCCATCAGGGACCCCCAAAATTCTCTTGGGATCCCAAAATTTCCATCAGCAACCCCAAAATCTGCCAAAATCCCCACAGGATTTCAAAATTCCCATCAGGGCCCCCAAAATCTTCTCAGGAACACCCCCAAAATCCTTCCCAAATTCCCAGAAAATTCCCAAACCCCCAAAATTTCCCCTTAGCACTCCCCAAATCCACCCCTGGGACCCCCAAATTCCCCAAAATTCCCCAAATTCCCTCAGGACTTCCCAAAAATCCCTTTAGGTCATGCCCACATTACGTCATCAGGATAACTGTTGACAACTCCTGCTGCCTCTGCAGAACACAGCTTCCAGCTCGGAGATCATGCCATTAAATCCCAGCCAGAAATTCCAGGAATCCCTCTCTGCCAGCAGAGAGGTCTCTGGGAGGGAAAATGGGGGGTCAGGGACGCCAAAATTGTGGTTTAGGGGTCAGGGGATCCCAGAAATAGAGAGTGGGGAGCCCAAAATTGTGGTTAGGGGTAGGAACCGTTCTGCAGGTCCCATATTTCCAGACACACTCACCAAGCCTGATGGACATTTCCAGCCCCTGAAGAACTGCTTCATTCAGGTTCATTAGGTTGAGCTTCACCTACTCCAGCTCGTTGCACAGCGCTCTCTCACTGCGCCAAGTGGAAGCTGTGGTCTCCAAAACACCAGCAGCAAACACTTGACCTCAAATCCAAGCAAATTCACCCCAAAATCCTCCCGACTTCACCCCAAAATTCACCAGAATTGCCCCTCCAAAATCTCACAGATCTTCCCTGAAATTATCCCAAGTATCCACACCTTACTCAGAACTCCCAAAGTTTGGGGCAAGCTCCAGAAAGAAACCAAAACCTTCCCCAAAAAATGAGGCCCAGAAAGTGGCAGATGCCCCATCTTTGGGGAACCAAATTTTGGGGAATCCTCCAAATTTCCCACACCTAAACTTGAATTTTAAAAGAGGTTCCAAAATGACCCCAAAATTGCCCAAGACCCCTTAAAACCTCCCCCAAATAATAGGGACATCCCAAAATTTGGAGAATGCCTCAAAATATCCCCAAAATCTGAGGGGATCCCCCAAAATTTTGAGTTCCCAACTGCAAATCTGAGACATTGAATTTAGAGACCCCCACCCCTCTCTGCCCAAATTCCCTCCAAATGCCAGAGGGCGATTTCTCCACCTCATCCATTGTAAGAGTCGGTCTGCAGTTTTTCTGACCTGATTTCATCTCCTGCCTCTTTGTGGCAGATTCTGTTGTGTTTACTTTTCACAGAATAACGCCATGGGACATGAAGATTAATTGCTGAATCCCTCATTGAACCTGTACACAGTTATGGTGCAGGACCTTACAGCCATGTTTTATTTTTGTGAGATTCAAAATCAAAATTGAACTGTTGTACAATTTTCCTATGAAATCATGTGTGGTAAAAACTATACAAAATACTGAGGGGAGCTGTATGTTGTAACACCTACCACCCAATCACCGCTTATACTGAGCCTGAAAATTTTTGAAATTGGACCTTAGGTAATTCAGAAAACTGGCCAACAGCAAATATTGTTTAATTCAGCATGGTCTTTTACACAAGTCAAATTGTCAATGCAAAACAATGTCTCGGTAATTTCAGTTCACCTTTTCTAGGGGTGGACAATGTGGTTGCAAAAGCAGGAACCTTTCAAGAAACAAACAAGAGACATAACCGGTGTTGTGGGAACAAGACAGGGAATTTTGAATAGTATTGATTTAGAAGTATCAATGAATAAATTGGTTAACATTTCTTTAGCTCTGCTGTATCCAGGCTCAATTGTGGATGCAGTCAGTTGCTGCCTCAATCATAAGAGAAGGCGAGGAAGGCACTTTTCCTACTGAAATTTGGAGAATAATTTGGGATAATGCCCATGATTTTGAGAAAGAATTCCAATCCTGGTGAAACTTGGTAAATTTTACCTACTACCCCAGCATAAGCACAGCCACAGCCTTTGCACTGACCATATATAATGCTTCAGTACATTCAATATTCCCTATCACTGCGTTAGGGCTGAATCATGACGGAGCTATTCTCTATCCTTTCGAGCATAGAGAACGGGCCCGTCAAATTGGTGAGACGTAACACACTATTAATTTGGAAACTTGCATTGTCCGGAAACAAAAAGGATTTATCTGCTAAAGTAATGCAATCAGAGCTCAAGATATTTACTTAAACACAGAACAGGACATCTTTAACATTGAAGGTTATCCAAACGAGATTCCTGAAACACTACTGGTGCATATGGGCAATGGGTGTGCATGCTTTAGAACTGCTTGTGATTGTGTTTTTGTAGAAGATTGGTAGTGAGAACTAAAATTCATTTAAATCTTTGTGTCTGTAACTTTACTAAAATTGCAGGGTACGCAAATGAGTCACTGTTGACATCCCTAAGGTTATTGACATAAGGCAAAATGTATGATTTAAAATAAGCTAAAACATGGATTTGTTTTAAAATTGCTTTTTTTAGTTGTGTTGCATTTTGAAATTTATCTATTTGGTAATCAGAAATTGAAATTGAAAATTGATTATTAAGTTGTTATTTGTTTTGGTTTTTTTCTCCCTTTTCTTTCTTTTATATTTTCCCTACTTTTCTATTCTGTCCAACTTACTGTCTCTGTTTTCTGGGATATGCAGTCAACTTGGACGAGTCCTGAAGACTTCACAGCAACACCACAAAGGGACGCTCTTGACGATGATCGTGAGTCACGGGATGGTGGTTGGGTTGGTCCGAAGTTTCTCCGATCTGCCTCACGACCATCATCAGAGACTGAGACCCCAGACCCCACCACTCGCTCTGGACCTGAGTTCTGGCCTGGCCAAGGTGGATGCTTGCCAAGGACTGTTTGTAGGTGTGTCTGGTGCTGTCACGGTGCGCTGCGCTTGAGAGCAGGGTACTGGCTGTAGCGTCCTGTTCCACCTGATTCTTGGAGCAATGATCTCTGCATACAATAGTCCATAAATCTCCCCACCTTTTGGCCAGAGGCCATTCACTTTGGAAAAGGATTATAAAACATGAGTTTTTTAAAGAAGACTTTGAGATCTCTTTCTCCCCAATGGATTGAAGGCACGTCTGTCGTTCGGACAACCATGAGATGTGTCCCGTCTGTTGATAGCTATATCCCATTCTTTCTCTCTCTCACTCTCGCTGTCTCCCAATTTACTTCATTCCAAGGTCTCTCTCTCTCTTTCTCTCGCAAAACTGAATTGTTGGCACGCAATAAACTGCATTACTGCTTTCTGCTGAACAGAACCTGAGTCTCTTGCTTTTGTCTTTTGCACCTTGGAGTTGAAAGAACCATCCCAACTCCCGCTCGGGTTGAGCAGATGGTGACATCCGTCAGGGAGGTGTCGGGAGCTTCAGCCATCGTGTAGCGCTATAAAGTGAAGTTGAAATGCCCACGACTCAACCCGCAAGAGACCCTTTATAGGGCAATGGGGCGGGGGGGCGGCACTGATTGGCTGTGCGAATGCGCGGGGCATTATGGGATTTGTAGGCCCAACCTCAATAGTGCTCTATGGAGCCGTGAGGCATTATGGGAATTATAGTCCAGCCAGCCATCGAGTGCAGTGGGGCCGCGGGGGCTGATGGAAGTTGTAGTCAATGTGTAGGTATACCACCCCCAAGGCCGCTGATTGGTCAGGACAAGTCATGCGGCTGTAAGCGGGAAGCTGATTTGTTGAGCTGCCGTTCTGTTTTCTTTTCTAGCACGCTTTCTCCTAAACACTGGTTTTTTTACAATTTTATAGCTTACAAGGAAACAAAGCCCATGAAAAACTTCTCAGAGCTTTTAGAAGCAAGAACACAAAATATCTTGCTCCTCGTATAGTGTAGTTATACGATAATGGCAGAGATCCTAGAAGATCTGATTCATGTCCCTGCTTTGCCTTGAGAGCTGAGGTTTTCCACCAGAGCCGGGGCTTGGCGGCAGCAGCAGGAGCAGCTCAGGCTGGGCCGGGTAAGGCTGTGAGAGCCAGATGTGAATGGACATGGCCAAAGCTGCAGAGGGGCCAGGGGAGCTCTGGGCTGGCTCGGGTCACTCTCCATGCTCTCCATGCCCTGTGCAGCATCCCTGCAAGGGTGGCTGGAGCAGCCCAGGGCCCCTGTGGCTTTAAACTTAAGACATCAATTTCCCCCTATTGGAGGCTCGACAAGGCCTCTACTTTGTCAAGTCTCTATTCTAAATATTTACTGGCAATAAGTATTTAATGACAGATAAATGTGTAACAATAACAAATATCTAACACCAGATAAATATCTAATAGTAAATACATAGTTAATGATAAACATAAACCTAATAACAATAAACATCTAAAAAAGAATAATATCTTACACAATCAAGTTTCATATAAAGAAGAATAGTATTTAGACACAGAAGAGGAACCATTTAAAATATATTACCATTTACATCAGTCTTTGTTGTTACAGTTGTTTCAGGAGCAGAAGCTTTCTTAATTCTGGAGCAGTGAATCCAGGGTCCCCTGCCAGCAGCTTTGACTGCAGTGAGGGTGGTCAGCAGGACTTTAAATGGTCCTTTCCACTTGGCTTGCAGAGGATCACTGTCCCACCAGTTAACATAGACCCAGTCTCCAGACTGGAAGAGATGTGCAGGTGTGTTCAGTCCTATGGGTCTGGATAGCACAATGTAACTCTGGAGCTACTGCAAAGTGGAACTTAAAGCCATTAAATAACTCTGCAAATGACATTTCCCCTTCATGTGAATTTCACCTGGAATATGTCGGATTTGATATGATCTGCCATACAGTATTTCATAGACTGGACTATAATATGGTGAAGTAAAAAGCTTTTGTTCATGAAACTAACTCAGAGAATGGTAAAGAAATAATCACATAATAATCTTCACATTCTTGGATTATCCTGTCTGGATGAAGATAGGGGTGATGATCACCAGAACTCCAGGGAAGGAGTTTATTGATCAGGGAATAACGGCATGGCAATACAAAAAAGGTTTTGGGGGGGAAATGATTTTGAATAATGCATTAAGGTCTATATTGTAGTCCAAGAAAAATCTTTTTATCACACTACTATTTCTAAGTTTTGTTAATAGCAGAACTAAATGAAACTATATTCATACAGCGAAGTTTTCCAACATTATACATATAGCATTCATTTTAATATTTGCAAAAAGCCAATAATATGATATGTACTTAGAACAAGGGGGTTCCAGGGAGATCCACAGGCAGAGGCATCTCAGCTCCACACTGTCCCTATGGGGCTTGTTCTGGGAAAACAACCTTCTGGCAACTCAGGGTTCACTGTCAATACTGGAAGGAATTAACTATTGCAGCATCGTAAGGCCACTTGCCTCTGGTGCCTGAAAAAGGCTGGAAATAAATCCTCACAGACCAATATCTATAGAGCAGGTGTTTGTTTATTGCAGTGCTGCTGGTGAGGGGGATATCTCCACCCAACTCATCCACCCTTGTCATGTGTTGTAGTTTATTAATACAGTAATTATTGCTTAATATTGCAATGTCATTATAACATCTCTCATATATGCATCAGAACTAATTGACATAATGTCATCTCATAGTTATAAACAGTTCTTCTGTACTGCACTTGCACTTCCCCAATTTAGGTTCTTGGGGGTTTTCAATGAAGGTTCAAGGTCTTCCAGAACATTTCAACTTCTCCTTCAGAGCATGCACAGTTGGTCTTTCTGGATCTAATTGGTGTAAATTCTCCATTTGTGGCTAATTGCCTTCACGTTTGCCAATTTCTCATTAGTACATCCTGCTGTTTCCCAGTATAGCTATACTTGTGTATTTTTGAGATTATTCACCTGGTGAGTTTCTGTTTATTTAAGCATTAAGAGACTGGTTAACCATATACAAACTATTACATTGTATAGAAAGTTATGTTTCAGGTTATATTGTATCTTATAACTGAAGCTATATAAGCATCTTGTAACTTTGACCCAAGTTATATAGGTATTACCTCCAATTAGGAGGATTTGTTTAAGATTTTCCAAAGTCTGTGTTGTGACTGTGATCTGTGGAAAGCATCTTTGTGCATTAGTGCAGGTCTGCCCATCACAGATGACCATTGCCATGGGTGTCATAAAACCTCCTCTAATAAAACTAACTCTGTGGCGAAATAATGTCATTTCCAAATTTTCACAGAATTGTTTCTTTCTACTTACTCCTTGAACAATGAACAAAGGAGCACCTAGGGTTTGCCAGTTCTTTCTTACTTTTACCAAGTCTTTTCTGAAAGCCTGGGAAAATGGCATCTGGCACCGGGGAGTCTGTGGGATTGAGACTCTTGCCTGTAATAAAAGATCATGGGAATTAAGTGGCTCAATACCTTTGAGGCCCTGGACTTGTCATTCCATCTTTGGCCTGGGGCTGGATTTTCCATTCTTTCTGACTTTTCGTTCCAAAACTCTCCTTGAATCAGAAAATGCCCAGCGCAGGGGCAGGGATGGAGCTGGGGCAGCTCGGGCTGGGGCAGCGCTGGGCTCTCGGCCGCTCCCGCCCGCACTCGGTCCCCACTGCAGCCGCCCGCCACGACAGCGCGGGGGGGGCCCGGCCTTGGCGCTGCCCCCTCCCACCTCCCCAAATTCCTCTCGCGGGGGGCGCTGGGGCCCGGGGGGCGCAGGTGGGGTCCAGGTGGGGAACGCTGGGAGCTGCGGCTCTGCCTGGACACTGCTGAGCCATCAGCGCTGCCATCCGGGCCGGGGGCAGCGAGTGGAGCTGAAGGTGCCTCACCCAGTTCGGGTGATCGGCTCCCGTGGGGGCGGCGGCACCGGGCATGGATTGGGCACCCGAGAGTGACCAGGAGACAGACGAGTGACAGATCAGGGGGCTGTGAGGAGTCAGCAGCCAGAGAGCACTGAAAATCTCATCAGTGAGTACAGTGGGATCTTTGGGGACTAAACATGGCAGGGCACTCATGGAGGGAAGAAAGGGAAAGCCAGGAAGGGCTCCTGGTAAAAGGGATGATGATCCCAAAATATCTCTGAAGGGTCCCTTGGGAGCCCGTTGAGGGAGCTTGCACATTCTCCCAGAGGTAATCAAGGACATGGACACCCACGGGGGCGATAAGGGAAATCCAGAAGGGGTTTAGACAACAGGGGATGGATGCTGTTGGTGTGCTGGGAAGGGATTGGGTGAAGGGCAGGGTGCAGGAATATGGTTCAGGCGAGAAGCAGCAGGAGCAATCTACGTGGGAAGAAAAAGGATGATGGAAAAGAGAAGCAAGAGAAAAATCCTGAGGATTTGGGATGTTTTTCAGCAGGCTCTTATCCTGAAAACTGCCAGCTGATGCAGACCCTTTGTATCCCCGGCTGCCAGGCCAGGAAGAGAAGGAGGTCAGGATTTCAGGGGGTTTCTGTGCGCTGGGAGCGGCAGCAGCGGGCGCAGAGGGGCGGCACCGGCAGCACGGGCTGGGGGCTGTGGGGAGCTGCGGGGCCGGGCCGGGGCTGTGGGGCAGCCGGGGCTCAGCGCCGGGCGCTGCCTGAGCCCAGCACCCCCGGGCAGGGCCGGCAGTGCCCCTGGCCCCCAGGAGGCTGCGGGACGCCCCGGCCGCTGCCCGGCCCCGTGGAGCTGCCGGCCCTGCCCGCCGGGGGGGCCGCGTTGGGACACTGCGGCAGGACAGGGAGCGGCTCCGGACACGGGCTGGGGAGGGCAGGGGAGCACAAGGACCAGGAGTAAGGAACAGCTGGGAAATGTGGATGGGACGCGGGAGGATCGAGATTCGCTTTTTAGCATTCTGTTTGGGTCACTGTAGAAACGAATGATTTTGCAGCAAGCCCAGCAGCTGTCAGAGGATGAGCACCCCCAGGCACTGAGGGGGGCTGCAGGAGGGGCAGAAGGAGCCCCTGGAGCAGGTAGTCAGAAAGGCCCAGCAGGTGAATGCAAGAAGGGATGAGCAAAAGGCCAAGGTGAAGGCAAAGGCCATGGTAGAGTTTCTACAGCCCCCGAGGGATGAAGTCCAGGGCCCACGGGGGCCCCAGCACCCAGGGGATGGGTTTGAAATGCAGGAATTTTTCTTTGCTTCTAATTGTGCTGCTATATTACTGGGAAGGGATTTGATGGCTAAATTAGGAATGTAAATTGTATTGTTAAAGGTGATACAGAGTTCTAGTTCTGTTGTACCTTTGTGTCAAATGTGTGGTAAGGCCTATGCTGAAGTGAACCCAGAAGTGTGGGCAGTCCCAGAGAAATGTGGAAAATTAAAATGGAGCCTCTCCAAAGTACTTTGAAGCAAGCAGGACAAGTGGTGTCTAAAAGCAATAGCCTATTTCAAGGGAGGGAAGGAAGGGCTCACAGCCTGTTATTAAGTCCCTGCTAAAGGCAGGGCTTTTGGAGCCAGGGATCTCTCCCTATAATGCTCCTATCCTGCCAGTCAAGAAATCAGATGGAATCGATAGAATACTGCAAGACCTAAGAATAGTAAATGAGATTATTAAATCCAGGCATGTCACAGTCTCAGATCCTTACACCATCTTGAACCAGGCTCCCTCCTCACACTGCCACCATTCAGTACTTGATGACAAAGATGCTTTCTGGGGTTGCCCACTCACACAGGATGGTAAACTGTATTTTGCCTTTGAGTGGGAGCAAGAGGTAGAAGGGAAAATGGCAAAGACATGGACAGTCCTTCTGCAGGAATTCACGAAAGCACCAGCCTTACTGGGGCAAGCCTTTCAGAAAATATCACAAGAATTTTCCCCAATGAAACAATTATCTTAGAAAGTTAAGATTTTAGTTACCTTGCTGAAAATAATTAAAAGTTAGAAGTTAGAAGGGAGTAGTTATCTGAAACTTAAATAATTGATTGTCTGTCATTGCATCCTTGCTCAGCTGTGCTTGCAATGGTAAAAGACGAAACTAGTGAGCAGATCCAAAGGAACGTGGACAATGCAACCAGAAACCCATTCTTTGAAAAACTGGACTATCCCCAGAAATCATTTGTATTGTCATTGATAGAAAACATCAAGAGTTTAGGGTGAGGAAGACTCACCTTACTTCCTCCTTTTTAGAACCCTCCCTTTTGGGGAAGGTAAAACAGGAAAGCCCTAGTTACTGAATTACCATAAACACAATAGGATGGCCTGCTGAAGCTAATCCACTCTTGTCAAAACAATGCTCTCGCCCAGAGAGCCACTCCAAAGGTCACAAAAGACTTATCAGGGTCCAAGATTAGATCTTAGAGTTTAGAATGTCACATGCTACGCTAATATAAGGATTCCTATAGGCTGCATGTAAATGCTATAGAATTAGTATTTTGATTGGTTCTTAAAAATCAGAATATTCATGATGGAAAAGGATTTATTGTGTTACAAACGGGAAGTCGCTCTTCTTCCTCTCTTTACTCTTTACTCTTTACTCCTTGCTCTTCTTTCCTTCTCCCACTTCTCCTCTCCCTCTTCCATTACCCCAATACCCTTTTATCCCATTACTCTCTCTCCTTCCCTCTGCTCTTCCTCTTCTTCCTCTTTTTCTTTTATGCTCTTTACCTTCTTTACTCTCTCTCTACCCTTCCCCTTCTCTCTTTCTTTCCCCTCTTTTATCTCTTTAATCTGCATGTGGCTGTGCCAGGCAGCTCCTAGCAGACTCTCTTATAATAAACTGCAACTGTAGCTTTTAGCATTTACAGAGCGTTTGAGTCTTGTTCCACGCCGTCCACCCTGACACAAAGAATCCAGGAGTCTCCCGCACCTCCCCATGAAAACGACCCTAGACTTAATTTAAGAAGTCAATCACGCATGCTTAATAGCTATTCAAGCTAATTATCATAGGAAGCGGGGGATGGGAAGGGCTGTTTTTATGAGTAGGTATTTGTTTAAATCCTTTGCTAATAAATAGACTTTGTGATCACTTGTGATTTTGCATCATCATTGTCAGTATCATCGTTGTCATCATTGTCATTATCATCAAAGACATCATCATCATCGACATCCATCAGTGTCATCAACATCCATCATCACCATCAATATCCATTGTCATCAATACTGTCAACCCCCGGCTCTGGGATGGAGCCAGAATGGGGACCTGAGTGTGTCCCCACTGTCACTCCACTCTGGGGACCCTTGGGAGGCACATGATCCCCAACACGGCACCCAGGCCAACCCCAAAAGGTGCAGGGCCCCACCTAAGCTGCCAGGGGAATTTTGGGAAGGGGCACGAAGGGGGCACCCAGGCAGGACCAAGAGCCCAGTGCTGCCCCAGCCCGACCTGCCCCAGCTCCATCCCAGCTCCTCCCGCGGGATGCTGCTGAAAACCCCCAACCCCCGGCACGGGGTCACCTCCAGCTGCCAGGTGGAGCACATCAGTCTGGAGCCGGGGTTGGGAAAACGAGGAGGGGGAAGGAGGAGAAGAGATGGAGGAGGAGGAGAGATGAGGAAGGAGCAGGAGAAGGGCCAGAGAGGGAGCAGAAGAATGCAGGATTAGGAAGGTGGAGGAGTGGGACCCCTCTCAATGACATTTGGGGATCCCAGCCCCCTCTTTTCCCTCACTCTTCTACCCTCCTCCACTGCACCCCTGTGGGAGTCCAGGGTGCTCCCCTGACTTCCCTGGATGCCTCCAGACCCAGACAGGAGGCTCAGAGGCCTTGGCACAATGCCCAAGACCCTTGTGGTTTTGATTTGAGTCCCTGGAAAAAATTACCATCATTGCAGGAAGAATTAAAAGCTACAAAAAATAAGTAGAGTATAAATTAGATTGTTAGAAGGTAGAAAAGTAAATTTGTAAAATAGTTATGATAAGGAACTTAGAGCTAAGATGGAGGATTTTGGGCATGCTATGTCTTTTCTTCTTCATGTGTAAGAGTCCATCTAAGAGCCTCTCATTTGTTCTGCCCAACGACCCACGCCTGAGGCCTAAAGAACTGCAGTTTAAAGGCGCTGGCCAGGGAAGAGAAGAATGCCAATTGACTGTTCTCGGTGCCCATCCCAACCAGGGCCGATCTGCTCCCTCAGGTGTGAGAACAATGGTCACGGTGTGCTGCTCCTATGCAGCCCGGGTCGGGCCAGTCGCCCGACGCCTTGGAAAAGACTTTTGCAAAAGATGCACTTTTATTTAGTGCCAAAAAAATGCGATAGAGGGACAGAGAGAAAGAGAGAAAGAGAGAAAGAGAGACAGAGAGAGAGAAAAGGGGTTGGGATTATAGCTACCAGACGGGCAGACGATCCTCGTGGAACAAGCCAATAGATGTCCGTTGCCGTCCGGGGAGATCTCAGGGGTCTTCTCAGGGGTTTGAAGGTATCTTTTATAGTCTTTTCCAAGGCGTCGGGCTGGGGCAGCACTGGGCTCTTGGTCCTGCCTGGGTGCCCCCTTCGTGCCCCTTCCCAAAATTCCCCTGGCAGCTTAGGTGGGGCCCTGCACCTTTTGGGGTTGGCCTGGGTGCCGTGTTGGGGATCATGTGCCTCCCAAGGGTCCCCAGAGTGGAGTGACAGTGGGGACACACTCAGGTCCCCATTCTGGCTCCATCCCAGAGCCGGGGGTTGACAGTATTGATGACAATGGATATTGATGGTGATGATGGATGTTGATGACACTGATGGATGTCGATGATGATGATGTCTTTGATGATAATGACAATGATGACAACGATGATACTGACAATGATGATGACAATGATGCCACTGTCCCCTGGTGTCCTGTTCATGCAGCACTGCTGGGATGGTGGTGGATGGTGATGATGTTGACAATGTTGATGATGATGGATATTGATGATGTTGATGGATGCTGCTGCTGCTGATGTCTTTGATGATAATGACAATGATGACGATGATATTGATAGTGACAATGGCAACGATGCCACTGTCCCAGGTGTCTTGGTCGTGCAGCACTGCAGGAAGGTGCTGGGATGTTGATGGATGTTGATGATGACAATGATGATGTTGATGATGACAATGATGATGACAACCATGCCACTGTCCCCAGGTATCCTGTTCGTGCTGCGCTATGGGAAGAGGCTGGGATGTTGATGGATGTTGATGGATGGTGATGGATGGTGATGACAATGACAATGACAATGATGGTGTTGATGATGACGATGGTGTTGATGATGACCATGATGATATTGACAATGACGATGACAATGATGCCGCTGTCCCCAGGTGTCCCGGTCGTGCTGCGCTGTGGAAGGCGCTGAACGAGCGCAAGGCCGAGGTGCGGCTGCAGTTCCGGGAGGTGCCCGGGGACATCTTCGTGCGGCAGTGCAAGCGCAACGAGCTGGTGGTGCGGGTGCAGCCGTGCGAGGCCGTCTACGCCAAACTCAACACCAAGAAACCGGGCATGTACCTGCGGCCCGAGGAGTCCGAGCTCAACCTCACCTACGGCAGCCGCTACAAGGTTCCCAAAATTGGCAGGAGACACGGGAATGGTGGTGGGGACATGGGAATGGTGGTGGGGACACGGGAATGGTGCTGGGGACATGGAAATGGGGGTGGGGACATGGGAATGGGTTGGGGACACGGGAATGGGGATGGAGACACGGGAATGGGATGGGGACACGGGAATGGCGGCGGGGACTTGGAAATGGGGGTGGGGACACGGGAATGGGGGTGGGGACACGGGATTGGCGGCGGGGACATGGGAATTGGGGTGGGGACACGGGAATGGGAATTGGGACAAAGGAATGGCAGTGGGGACACAAAATGGAGTGGGGACATGAAATAGGGGTGGGGATGTGGAAATGGGGGTGGAGACACAAAGTGGTTGTGGGGACACAAAATGGAGTGGAGACAAAAAATGGGGTGGGGACAAAAAAGGGGGGTGGGGACAAAAAAGGGGGTGGAGACAGGAGAACCGAGGAGGAGGAACCCAGGAGACCAGAGTAAGGGTATGGAACCTCATGGAACCCAGGGTCCAGTGTGACACAGAGGGGTCTCATGGAATCCAGGAGAGCACTGTGAGGCTCTGGACCAACATGGCACCAAGGTTCCACTGGGACCTGACAGAACTGCCTGCAAGCAAGGGACCATTTACCCCTGTGCTGGGCACTGGTGAGGCCACACCTCGAGTGCTGTGTCCAGTTCTGGGCCCCTCTGTTTAGGAAGGACATTGAGATGCTCACACACGTCCAGAGAAGGGCAGCAAGGCTGGTGAGTGGTCTGGAACACAAGTCCTGTGAGGAGCGGCTGAGGGAGCCGGGGATGTTTATCCTGGAGAAGAAGAAGCTCAGGGAGACCTCATCACTCTCTACAACTCCCTCACAGGAGGCTGCAGCCAGGTGGGGGTCAGGGTCTGCTCCCAGGAAACCACTGACAGAACGAGAGGACACAGCCTTTAAGCTGCACCAGGGAAAGTTTAGGTTGGATATGAGGAAGAAATTCCTGAAAGAGTGATGGGGCACAGGAATCGTCTGCCCAGGGAGGGACGGAGTCACTGTCCGTGGATGTGTTAAAAAAAGTCTGGACACGGCACTTGTCCTGGTCTGAAAGACAGATGTCTGCCAGGGGAGGTGGGAGGCTCCTCTGGAATGCAGAATGTGAGCCCTTCCCTCTGGATTATCACAGTGCTGAAATCAGGGGCTCTCAGACACAGACACAAAAAGAATCTCAGTTCTTTACTGCTCCTTGTAACAAGGCAAGCAAACAGCAACAGGGACAGGAAACAGAACCAGAGACCCAGTGACAGCCAGAACCAGACCCAGTGACCCAGAACTGCTGGAGTCAGTGAGTCAAGGGTCTCTGAATTCTTCAGAGAGAAATCAGAGTGCAGGGATTGAATTAAAGCCTGTGGATGGATTGAAGTATTAAGCCACTCACACATATGGCAGAGGTGTAAGTTTAAGTTTTAGGATAAGTAAGTGAGTCAGTAAGTTTTAGTATGAGCTCTAATGCTTTTAGGTAAGTAAAAGGTTTAAATACCAAAGTAGATCTAGTAAACCTAACCTTCTAGTGAAGGTTGAAAAGCATACTAGTGTTTTCAGTGGAGGCTCTAGGAAGATAGTTTTAGAGTTGGTGCTTTTTGCCATAGCTTTTCTGCTTTTCCTGCCATTGCTTTTCTTTTTACTTTTGCTCACCATCATCAGCCAACACCCAAGAAGATAAAAGCTGCTGCAGCAACATCAGCTTCCCGGGACCCTGACAAGAGCAGCTCCTACTTCTGTTTGGGACTTTATACCAAAACTTAGTGTGGACTTTGATGTCTGTGACTGTGCCTTCTGAGACTAACGTGCTTCCGCCATAAATAACCTTTTAGCAGCTATTAGCTGCTTTGCTCATTTGCTTCTGTTATAAATGGATATTGGATATGTTCGATTTTGTCCAATTAATCAAATCACAAAGTGAAATTCAGCAGTAATTTATTAATAATAACAATTGTATATAAATGAATACAATCAAAATATATGAGTTATATAAATTTGAGTAAATGCAAAATTCAGCAGCAATTGAAGTATAATAGAGGTCCAATGGTTTGGTTGAATAAAGCATAAACAAAACCAATCGGGGGATACCCCGACCAGGGGTACGGCAGGGCCCTTCCTCTCTCACTGTACCAAATCAGTCAAGCTAAAAATCTCACTTATAAACTGTTTGCTAATACATATTAATACAGAATCTTCTAGAAAGCTCCTCCTAGTTTCTATTCCTAAAATCTCCGTCACTGTGTTGTGTTGTGCACGCATCACCAGCGGTCGGGGGTTGTGGGAGTCCAGAGTATTCCTCTGGCTTCTCTGGAAGGTTTAAGACCCCCCTGGCGGGGTCCCCAAAGACCCTCGAATGAGACCCAGGTGTCTCAGGGGCTGGATTTAGCTCCTTGGAACAATTTACCAACATTGAGAGAAGAAATGCAAGCAGCAAAAATAAATAGAGTGTAAATTAGACTGTTAGAATGTAGAATTAGCAGATTTCTAGAATGTTTGTGATAAGGGGCACATGGCCAAGATGGAGAATTGGGGGTGTGGATACCTCTTCCTCCTTCTCCGTGTCATCCATGTTGGGTGACACGCTGGCACTTTTAGATTGGATGAGAACAGAGCTGGACCATGTAACAAGATTGTATTGTATTGGGGGTCATTTGTAAATACCTAGTATGTAATTTAGACTATAAAAGATAAGTCCTGCCTCTGCCAGGCAGATTCTGCCCTGGACGTCTAGCGAGCAGACTGCTGTTCGCTGGACAAAGCATTCCTGAGATAAGGAACAATAAACAACCATGAAAACCTCTAAGAGCAGCCTCCTGCAGTCTCTCATCGGCGGGCATTGGAAAGAGCTGGGTTCCAGACCACCTGCATGTCCTCCAGAGGTGATCTCAGGTCTAAGGAGACACCTCGGTATGTGACAGGGGGTCTCTCTCCTTTCGGGGGTCTTGTTTCCGATGAAGGCTCTGGGTCTTCCTCAGTGTTCGCTGTTTGACCTCGCAGGCAGCACAGCCTCACTGAGCTTACAGTTATATAATTAAATATATCTTTCCACAAGAGGCCTCAGTCCAGTGACCAACTCTTTGGAATCATCACAATTTGGCCCAGTTCAAGGTGGAAATCCTATTTCAAGACACTGTTCTTAGACCTATACCCTTCCTATCCTGCTTCCCACCTAACATCTGGAGGATGATTTTTTTCTGCTTTGTTTAACCATTTCCTTTATCTCTTTTTGCTTAATAGCAATTAAATACAATTTTTGATAATTTATAATGCAACAATTTGGCCAATATTGTTACAATTTAACTAGCACAAATCACATATATAACAATCCCCCATTTCTCTTTTTATCATATTTATTTGTGCTTTAAAAAACTGCATTTTGGTATTCTTTATATTTCCAAATTACTCTGATTTTTATGTTTCCTTATATCAGCCTCCAATTTTAAATCTATGGCAATTTTTTGCATCAAATCTATAAAAAGGTTTTTATTTGAAGTTGGCAAATCACAGTCGCTATAGTGCTGTTTTAATTGTTTACGTAGCTTATTTAGTTCTTTAACTCTTTATTTCTGATTTTTTCTTTATCCCCTTTTTTTTTTCCAACTTTTTTTTTTTTTTTTTTATTGCGCCCTATTTTATGCACATCTTTTTCAAAACAAAAGAAATTTTTATATCTAGGACAAAATTATTTCCTGTTAGGATAAGGAGCTCACTCCTTAAATCCTAAATTCCTCTTTACTCAATACATAATACAAATTCCTAAAAAAAACCCTTTTGTGATCAAAACAGGTAGGTCTAAAATATGGATGTGCCACAAAGACTGATTCGTTTTTATCCCTGACCCTCACAGAACGATTGCATTTGTCATAGAGGTCGGGAATACTTTGTTTCTCTCTTGCTGCCCCTTGTGCTGCTTATCCTTGTTTTTATATACACTTCAGTTAACAGCCCCAGCTGCTCTGCTTTGCAGGCCCTTGAGGAAGGGATGGGCTTACGGGTGGGAAAGGTGGGGTTTTTCCCACCCCTGGAGAGGTTTCATTCTTGACTGGAGTGGTCAGACCCTCCCCAGGCCCATGAAACAGTGATAACCTTTGGCGCTTTTTCTTGCTTCCAGGTCTTGTTTGGAACTGACTTTCATGCAATTGTTCTTTGTTTTTTCCAGGAAGATTGCACCCGGTGCCTGGACCGGGTGGGGAAGTGCCGGCACCGTCCGTGGATCCCGTCCAGTGCCGGCGCTACCCCGGGGGGCCACGGTGTGCGGGGACATCCCCTTCAGGAAGGACGAGGGCCTCGTGTGGGATCAGCTCCTCTCCTGGCAGCAGGTCTCCAGAGGTGGGTACCTGGTTCCACAGCACAGGTGGCACAAGGGCTCGGGGCAGAGGGCAGCAGGCACACGAGAATCTTGCTCTTGCAGCTGCTGAGGAGGTTGCTGTGCCGTGCTTAAGCAGAAGAGGTGGATCGTGGCCTGCCATGCTGCTCTCCTCTAAAAATGTGAGCATGGCTTGGGAGGTTTGGGCTCTGAGCACAGCCAGCAGCCTGGCCCTCGCACAGGCCGTGGTGGGACACGGGGGACAGGAGCCTGCTGCGACTGACCGTGGCTTTCTGGTTTCTCTCCCCAGGCTACCAGCACCTCATGCCATGGAAACGGCACCGCTCGGCTGCCAGTCTGGGAGGGCTGGAGGGCGGCGGGTGTTCACTTGCTGTCAAAAATAAATATTTTTTCTTGTCATTATCATCATCTTCATCTGAGTGTTTCTTTCATCCTTTTCCAAGCTTTTGGCCTCCCTTTCACAGATACCTTTTTTGTCCTTCCTCAGCCACTTGCTGGCATTTGGGATGGTGGGGATTAAGCAAAATGAAAAATTCAGCAGCAGCTCCTGTTGCCAACTGCAGCAGCCCCTTCAAGGACCCTGAGCTTCCAGCAAGGTCTGCGTGTGCCTTGCAAAAGGGAGTGGCTTGCAGGGATAGAGCTGTCAACCCACTGCAAAAGTTGGGAGGAAATCAGAAGCAGCAAAATGCCATTTTGGCTCAAAGGCTGCCCAGTTTCTTCATGTTTTCCTTCTACTCCAAGATAGGCAGGCAGGGCTGGACTCCAGCAAGGTTCAAGTTCTTGGTGCTCCCTGGCATCAAAGGGATCAAGTAAAGTCTTGTATGCACTGATTCCTACTGAAGGAAGAAAGGAGATGTCGCAAGATAGGACATTCTTCTTTTCTCCTTTGTCTCCCCAGGAGACCCTCGGACAGAGAAATGCCCACATGGGCTTTATGTGATCCTTCCCAGCCAGCCCTTCACTGACTCCCAGGTCTCATGTGCTCCTCAGGCTTCACTGGCTCACTAAACTCAGAGGAGCTCTGGTAGGAGAAAATGCTGCCTGGTGTGGGGCTCTTTGATCCCTGTCTCATCTTGCTTCCATTTGTCCCACTCTTTCACCCATCTAAGAGACCAGAGGGTCCCCCACACTCCAGGGTACTGCACCAGATCGGGGACACATTCCCTGCTCCTGTCCTTGGTGGCCTCGGGGAGGCTCCAGTGCCCTCCGTGTGTGCAGGACAGCTGCTGCAGCACGGCTGCGCCTGTGTGCCAGCAGCGCCCGAGGAGCAGCTGCACAAGTGCAGAGCCTGAAGCACAATCCCCAGAGATACAAATGAGAGCTGGGATTTCAGGGGCTGGCAGCAGAAGCTAAATCCATCTGCTCGCTGCCATTCCTAGCCATGGCCACGCTGATGCAGTCAGAAGAATTGCCCCTGCCCAGGAAGCTCTCAGGTAGAATACAGGAGCAAAAGCCACGTGTTTCTGAACTGCTAGCTGCCACTTCCTCAGGTGTTCCTGTAACAGAGTATGTGTAAGACTTTGCTAATCAAACCTTGCTAAATTAGGGAACAGAGCCAAAAGACCACTGAAACTTGCTTAAGCTAGCAGAAAGATTATGTCTCAAATAACCACAAACATCCTGTATGTGCCCAGTTTTTGGATGTTTGCAAAAAAAAAAGATAGGAAAGAGTCAACCAACGGCTAAGAGAGGAAGACTACAGCCTTCCTCCCCACGACCACCAGCAGCCAAGAAAAGACCCCCAGCAACTGGTTGCGCATACGCAGATAGAACGTGAGAAGATGCTGAAAGGCACGTACACGGAAGAAGATATAAGTAAATGATGCACTGAAATGAAGTGGGGTGTGTGCCGTTGGTGGAGCAGAGACTCCCTGGATGCCCAGCGCTGATTTGCTTGCTGCCACTTGTTCAATAAATTTTTTATTTCCATCTATTGGAGTTGATCAATTTATTACAAATAACATTCCCTCCAATTACTAAAGGATTTTGACTATTTTAACCATTTCAAAAATTTCTGTGTGTCCCTGTGAGCAAGTAAGTACCACAAACCCTTGAGGTACTACCAAGGCAGAACTTGTTCATTTCTGTTTTCCTGATGATTTTATCATCTCATCCAGACTCTAAAAGCAAGCCGATGCTGTAGACCAAAGACTGGCCTTGGAATCACAGGCACTTTCTGTGCCCTGGCTGTTTTTATCTGCTGCTCCACGGCCTTCGGCTGAGTGCGGGGAGGCCGGGCCTGGGCCCCTCAGGATGGCGCCGGGAGCGCCCGGGGCAGCGGGCAGGGCCGGCTCTGAGGGGCAGCACAGGCTGCATTTCCCCCGAGCGAGCGGCCAGCGGCGGGGAAAGGCGCGGCGAGAGGGGCAGGCACAAAGGCTCGGCTCTCTGGGAAGCGGCGGCCAGTCGCCAATTGCCGCTCCCGCAGCCGCTGTCGGGGCCGTGTCTCCTGCAGCCGCTGGCGCTGCACCTGCAGGGCCGCGTCCGGCTCTGCTGGGCTCCCTGCACGGCCGGCAAGGACAGGGACACGCTGCAGCTGGAGCCCAGCAGGGACACCCAGGGGCTGCCAGGGCTGGAGCAGCTCTCCTGCAAGGGAAGCCTGGCACAGCCGGGCTTCTTCAGCCTGGAAAAGAGACTTAGGCTTAGGCTTGACCCAACTGCGGCCTTCCAGCAATCTACAAGAAAGCTGGAGAGGGACTTTGTACAAGGGCAGGCAGAGAGAGCACATGGGAGAATGGATCCAAAGTCAAAGAGAGTAGCCTTAGATGAGAGATTCAGAAAAGAGACTTTCTGGGAGCACGCTGCCCAGAGGAGCTGTGCATGCCCCATCCCTGACAGTGTATGAGGCCAGGCTCAGGACAAATCAGTCTGGTACAAGGGGTCCCCAGGCACAGCACGGGGGTTGCAGCGATGTGATCTTCCAGGTCCCTTCCAAGCCAAAGCATGCCATGACTCCGTGATGCTGGGATACCTCCCCTCCTCATCCTCTGGCAGAAAAAGAAACTTGGCACCAAGTTCACATTGCAGACCATGTCTTTTGGCAGCCTGCAACTGTCTCAAAAGAGAATGAAAAGAGATGACAATACTGACACAATTTCTCTTTTCTACTTGAAATTTCAGTGCTCTTCTCCTGTCCACACCAGCAAAACTTTCGAAGAGGCAATTCTTCCCCACCAAATGCCTCATCTCACCCAAACAAAAAGCCACAAGCCAACATTCTTCTTTATTCCTTCATTGCTTTATTTAGTTCTTTCTCTAATAGGAAGTCGCTTCATTGTTTATTTCTTTCTTTGTTAGTTTTGTTCCGCGGGGCGCGCGGCAGCTCCTCCGTTGGGTTCGCGGAGGCCACGGAAGAACGGCCGCCCGCTCAGGCGGCTCCGCAGCAGCAGCAGGAGGGAGGGAGGCACGGAGGGAGGGAGGGAGGGGGAATACTTCTTCAGCCTGGTCAGACAAGCTGCTTTTGGGCGGGGCAGGGGCCCACGGAAGGAGAGATGGCCGAGGGCTGGGCAGGGCTGGCAGGGCCAGAGGCACCCAGGCCTTTGTGCCCTGGGCTGGGCAGCGCCTCTGCAGCCCCACAGAAGGAACTTTCCTTGCAGGGGCTGCACTTTGCTTCTGCCTCGGCCCTCCCTGAGGAGGCTGGCAGGGCTGCAGGTTGATGACATTTGTCCTTGCTGCCGCTCCCATCCCAGTGCCCCAGAACAGCCCCGAGCCACCCGTGAGGGACAGGCCCTGCTGGGCCAGGCCTGGACTCAGCCCTTGGCCTTTCTGCTGCCTCCAAGCAGCCCAGGCCTGGCTCAGCATTGCAGTTCCTGCTCTCAGCCTTTGGCTCCTGCAATCCTGGCCTCAAGGATCTGCTCTCACCACTCCCTGGGGAGCCTTTGGCAGTCCCTGCCCTCAGTGGGGCCAGTGATGCTCCAAGGGACTTGGAGTTTTACTTCTGACTTCTTGAGCAGCTTCAAAGTTCTCTTAGTGCCTAAAGGATCCTGGACTCAGCCGCAAATCTCCCCAAAGTGGAGGTCATTAAAATACAGAAAGATTACAGGAGCTCTTTGTCTTCCTTCGTCTTCATGTGTCAAGGAAGGAGATTTCAAAATGCACCTCATAATTTTTTTCTTTTTTAATCAAGGGCATAATATTTTCATTTTTCAGTTCAGGCTAGAGGGGACTTAAGTATTTCTT
Organism: Oenanthe melanoleuca; assembly: GCF_029582105.1. Lineage (NCBI taxonomy): Eukaryota > Metazoa > Chordata > Aves > Passeriformes > Muscicapidae > Oenanthe > Oenanthe melanoleuca. Next base: position 8,892,426 of record NW_026612650.1, read on the forward strand.
AAGTTATCTCGATGCTGAATGTCTCCTTAGGAGGTTTAGGCACAGACCAAGAATGAGCTTCTTGAAGCTGAGCCTATTTGGACAAACTACTCCTCATCCCCAACCTCACTGTGTCTGAAATTGGCCACGTAGGACCGAAATCCCAAAATATGTAAACAAAATTATGCATTTTTGTTTGTAAATAAAATGTATAAAAACAATTTATAATTAAAAGTGATAATAATAGTTAAAAGTACAATAATAGTTTTCTTTTTTAATATTATATTATTCTATAATTTATTGTCTTATACTTATGTAAAAAAATGATACATTTTTAGCAACCAAAAAAATGTTGGTTCATTGGTTCTAAGTAACACAATTCCCTTCATTAGTTAATTGACTAGTATTGCCTATTCATTTGTTTATTAGTTCTTTTTATACTCCTTTAATATTTTTTTAAAACATTTTCTCAGGCAGGGTAAACGGGGCCACTTTGGGGTCACTGGAGACATTTCTGGGGCAGTTTTGGGCCTGTGGAGGGAATTTAGAAAGAACTTGAGGGTCTGGAGGACACTTGGGGGAGCTGGGTGGGCACTCAGAGGGACACTAGGGAACAATGACGAAAACGTCAGGCACCGTGGGGAGCTCTTGGGGGTCCAGGGAGGCACTTGGAGGTCAGGGAGGGCGTCAGCCCCCCCCCCACACTCCCAGCAGTGCTGCCTCCTTTTGGACAAAACCAAATACTGCAGCCCCCTCCCCTGAGGAGTGCTGCACCCTTGTGGACACAGCCTGGTACTGCAACCCCCACCTGATCAGTGCTGCCTCCTTGTGGAGAAAGTCTGGTACAGCGGCCCCCCTCCCCCCCCTCCCAACTTAGCAGTGCTTTCCCCTTGTGGACCCTGCATGGTACTGCAGCCACCCCTTCCTGAGGAGTGATGCCCTCTTGTGGACACAGAAGAGTACTGCAGACTCCCCCTCATTCAGTGCTGTCCCCTTGTGGACAAAACCTGGCAATGCAGAACCCCTCTTCCCAAGCAGTGGTGCTCAATTTTGGACACAGACTGTAACTGCAGTCTTCCCCCCGAGCAGTTCTGTCCCCTTGTGGACACAGCATGGTACTGCAGTCCCCTGCTTCTGAACAGAGCTGCCCCCTTGTGGACAGAACATGGATCTGCAGCCCACCCCCCTTCTCCAAGCAGTGCTTCTCCATTGTGGACACAGCCTGGTACTGCAGCCCCCATCTTCTGAGCAGTGGTGCCCTCTTGTGGACATATACTGCAGCCGCCCCCTACTCCTAGCAGTGCTACTCCCTTATGGACAAAGCCTCTTACTGCCGCCTCCCCCCACGTCAGTGCTTCCCCCATGTGGACATAATCCGGTACTTCAGCACCCCCCTCCCCGAAGTAGTAGTGCCCAAATTTGGGCACAGACTGGTACCACAGCCTTCCCCCCAAGCAGTACTGCCACCCTGTGGGCACAGCATGGCACTGCAGCCCCCCTCCCTGAGCACTGCTGCATTCTTGTGCACACAGCATGGTACTGCAGCCTCCCCACCCGAACAGTCCTGCCCCCTTCTGGAAAAAACCAAGTACTGCAGCCTGCTTCCTGAGCCGTGCTGCCCCCTGTGGACACAGTTTGGTGCTCCAGCCCCCCATTCCAGGCAGTGCTGCCCTCTTGTGGACACAACCTGGTAATGCATCCCCCCCCGAAGAGTTCTGACCCCTTGTAGACACAGAATGATTTCCACCACCCCCACTACGCCCCTGTAAGAGTCCATCTAAGAGCCTCTCGTTTTTTCTTCCCAACGACCCTCGACTGAGGCCTAAAGAACTGCAGTTTAAAGGCGCTGGCCAGGGAAGAGAAGAATGCCAAGTGACTGTTCTCAGGTGGTGCTCATTCCAACAAGGGCCGGTCTGCTCCCACAGGTGTGAGAACAATGAACTGGTCACGGTGTGCTGCTCTTACGAAGGCTACTTGCTGCAGAACTGGTCACAAGGACTGTTGGTGTGCCTGGAGTCACAATGGTCTCCAGTATTCCATGAGGCCACACTGCAGAAAAGGGGACACGTGAATCCCTAAGTTTCCATTCAATCACTATGGTCTCTTGCATTCCATAAGAGCCTGCAGTGTCACTAGGGAGCCTTTGTGCCACATTTTTCCATTGTCACAATAGTGTCCTGTGCTCTATGAGGCTGCAGCATGAACCACTGGACCTTTGCTTCCATGTGATTGCATGGAGTTACAATGATCCGTGAGTCCCCGCTGTGTTTACAATTAACACTTGGTTCCCCAACATTCCATGGCATCACTGTGCTCTCCAGTGATTCACAAGGCTGTGCTTTGTCACAATGGGCACTTGCTTCCTCCAAGGCTGGACATGTGGTACCGGGTTTCCATTACGCTACACTTTATCACAATGGGGCCTTGGTTCTGTGAGAATCCATTGTGACACAATGTTGTCCTGAGTGCCAGGAGGATATCCTTTGTTACAGAGGAGCCTTGCTGGCATGAGCCTTGGATATGACCCAGTGGCACATAGGTTCCATGAGGCCCTGCTGTGTCCCAAAGAAACCTCTGGTCCATTTTTTTTAAATTGTGTCGCAATGGTCTCCAGTGTTCTGTTGAGGCCACAACATGAAACAGTAGGCATTTGCCTCCACGTGATTCCATGGTGTCACAATGATCTCCTGGCTTCCATGAGTCCCTACTTGTTTTAAAATTAACACTTGTTTCCCCAAGATTTCATGGTGTCTCTGTACTCTCCTATGATTAACGAGGCTGTGCTGGGTCACAATGGACACTTGCTTCCTCCAAGTCTGGACATGTCCCAGTGGAACCGGCTTTCCATCAGGCTGCGCTTTGTCACAATGGGGCCTTGGTTCCATAAGAATCCATTGTGTCACAATGTTCTCCTAAGTTTTATGAGAGCCGGACGTGCTGACAATTGAGCCCTGATTCCTTGAGGTTCCATTGCATCACAGTGGTCTCCTTGGTTCCATCAGGCCCAGCTTCCTCACAACAGAGCCTTGGTTCCATGGGATTCCAGTGCATCACAATGGTCTCTTTGATGCTATGAGGCCCTGCTGTGTCAGAGTGGAGCCTTTGTGCCATGCATTTCCATGAAGTCACAGTGGTCTCCAGTATTCCATGAGGCCCTGCTGTGTCACAGTGGAGCCTTTGTGCCATGCATTTCCATGAAGTCACAATGGTCTCCAGTATTCCATGAGGCCACACAGCAAAAAAGCGGACACGTGAATCCGTAAGTTTGCATTCCATCACTATGGTCTCTTGCATTCCATAAGACCCTGCAGCGTCACTAGGGAGCCTTTGTGCCACATTTTTCTGTTTTGTCACAACGGTCTCCTGTATGAAGCTGCAGCATGAATCAGTGGACATATGCTTCCACGTGATTGCACGGAGTTACAATGGTCTGTGAGTCCCCACTGTGTTTACAATTAACACTTGGTTCCCCAACATTCCATGGCATCACTGTGCTCTCCCGTGATTCACAAGGCTGTGCTTTGTCACAATGGGCACTTGCTTCCTCCAAGGCTGTGTTGCCTTTAGGAGCTGGAACAGAGATCACACAGAGTTAGGGGAAATAAGTAGGTATTTATTGAAAGGCTTTCAAAGGCCACACTCTGGCAGCAACAGTGCTACTCCCTGACCCTGCCTCGCCCGTGTCACTGCAAGGTGGATGCACAAGTGGGCTTGGTCACATAATTTCACATTTTTATAGACTTCAATCTATTTAAAGACAGGAGTCAACCATCCAATTAATGGTCTCAAATTGTTAGTTGTCCTCTTCCTCTTCTCCTGGCTGGCCTGCCCTCCTCTTCTCACGTTGTTTATACTTTGGGCCTGGAATTTGAAGAAACTGTCCTTGAGTCCATAGCTGGTATCAGACTGTTTCGCCTTTATCACCCTAAAGAACAACAGAAAGCATACCCAAGCAGAACAGAAAACTTGGATCTTAAGGCATCAATTTGAAGCTTCTAAATTTCACATTTCAATTTGCTTTGCCTTTGGAAAAAACACTTTTGGGCCCAGTGTGAACTGTGACCTTTTGACAGCAAAGTCCTGCTGCTTGCCAGCTTCTGATGTTACAGAATAAAATGGATGTGAATGTGTTAGGTTTTCTGAAGGAAAAACTGTATGTCAAACTCTATGTGTTTGCTTAGCTATGGGTCTAGTCCTGGCCTAGTAAAGCCGAGGCAGGGTGGCGTGTTGCAGGGAAAACTAGTCTGTGATGGGGTTGCCATCACCAGCAGAGTGAATGTGTCCTCTGGGGATTCCTCTGGAGACAAAATTATGCCCCAATAGTCTCTTAGTTCTTGCTAAAATATCCTAGAAAAGGCAGTGAAACTTCATATCTCCTTGCACACCCACTGTTTGAATAGGGGCATTTTTATCCATCCTCAAAGTCATTGCTCTTGCACACCAGCAACGTGAACATCCATGGACAGGAATGATGCCTGGTCCTCCTGCTGGTGCTTCAGAGTACTGCTAAGTGAAGATCTGGGTAGCTACCAATATCAACACTTGATCATCATTTCTTGCCCCTTCAGGATGTCCAGATGTCAGGGCTTTTTGTTTCAAAGCAGCATCAAAAACACCATCACTCTCTGGAGAAGAACAGTAAATGGGAAACAGCGACTGCCAGCATTGCAAGCGTGGGGAGAAACCTGAAGTGTCTTTGTATAAATATGAATGGGAAGAGTGTAATTGCCAAAGTCAAAGCTTCGTTAGGATAGCAGGATCAGTTCTTTACTGCATGCTTGCAACAAGATCATTTGGGACCTTCTTTTTGTATCTCATGCAGGAAAGGAGCTGTTAACAATCCCATGCTACATATCCCACATTGGGATATAGCTCTGTAGTGGTTCACCATGAAGCAGATTGCCTGCTTGGTCATTGCCAGCCCTGCTGACCCTGCAAGGGACCATAGTGCATCCCATGCCTGTTTTGCCTCCAAGAAAAGCTTGGCTTGCCGTATTAGTGTGGAATGAATAAAAGAGTAATAAAATGGACAATTAAATGGATCACTTTGGAGGATATGCTCATGCTTTCACATGACAGCCCTGTACCTCATGCTCCCAGTGCTTGTTACTCATCATCAAACATTTTAATTGAAAAACCTCAGCTCTCATGTTACATGTGAATAAAATTGCATCAGATCATGGAGAATTCTGCTGGCAGGAACAGGACAAAAGCCTTCCAGCACTCACTTGCTGTTGTCTTGGATTTCTGCAGCCCTGTGTGGAAAGCTGCTATAAGCAGAGTGTTTCGAGTTGGTTTTATGGCCTTTATGAAGGATGTGTGGAGCAGTATGCAGGGCTCTCCTAGCAGAAAACTGTTTGTTCAAGAGCAGGGCCATGGTACTGGCAGAAGCAGAGCAGCCTCACTCCAAGCCCAAGAGTCAGTGAGCTGAGCCGTGCCGGGGAGAAAAGACAGCAAGGGGCCCCAGCCCAGCTGTTTCACCTGCCTGACCCTTCTGACATCTCCTTTTTTCCTTCAGTTCCCTTATTGCAATCAGTGCATACAAGAGTTTACTTGATCCCTTTGATGTCGGAGAGCACCAAGAACTTGAACCTTGCTGAAGTCCAGCCCTGCCTGACTATCTTGGACTAGAAAGAAAACATGAAGAAACTGGGCAGCCTTTGAGCCAAAATGGCATTTTGCTGCTTCTGATTTCCTCCCAACTTTTGCAGTGGGTTGACAGCTCCATCCCTGCAAGCCACTCCCTTTTGCAAGGCACACACAGATCTTGGTAGAAGCTCAGGGTCCTTGAAGGGGCTGCTGCAGTTGGCAACAGAAGCCACTGCTGAATTTTTCACGTTGCTTAATCACCCCATCCCAAATGCCACCAAGTGGCTGAAGAAGGACAGAAAAAAGATTTCTGTGGAAGAAAGGAGGCCAAAAGCTTGGAAAAGGATGAAAGAAATGCTCCGACGATGATGATGATGATGATGATGATGATGATGACAAGAAAAAGATTTATTTTTGACAGCAAGTGAACACCCGCTGCCCTCCAGCCCTCCCAGACTGGCAGCCGAGCGGTGCCGTTTCCATGGCATGAGGTGCTGGTAGCCTGGGAAAAGAAACCAGAAAGCCACAGTCAGTCGCAGCAGGCTCCTGTCCCCCATGTCCCACCACGGCCTGTGCGAGGGCCAGGCTGCTGGCTGTGCTCAGAGCCCAAACCTCCCAAGCCATGCTCTCATTTTTAGAGGAGAGCAGCATGGCAGGCCACGATCCACCTCTTCTGCTTAAGCACGGCACAGCAACCTCCTCAGCAGCTGCAAGAGCAAGATTCTCGTGTGCCTGCTGCCCTCTGCCCCGAGCCCTTCTGCCACCTGTGCTGTGGAACCAGGTACCCACCTCTGGAGACCTGCTGCCAGGAGAGGAGCTGATCCCACACGAGACCCTCGTCCTTCCTGAAGGGGATGTCCCCACACACCGTGGCCCCCCGGGGTAGCGCCGGCACTGGACGGGATCCACGGACGGTGCTGGCGCTTCCCCACCCAGTCCAGGCACCAGGTGCAATCTTCCTGGAAAAAACAAAGAACAATTGCATGAAAGTCAGTTCCAAACAAGACTTGGAAACAAGAAAAAGCGCCAAAGGTTATCACTGTTTCATGGGCCTGGGGAGGGTCTGACCACTCCAGTCGAGCCTCTCCAGGGGTGGGAAAAACCCCACCTTTCCCACCCGTAAGCCCATCCCTTCCTCAAGGGCCTGCAAAGCAGAGCAGCTGGGGCTGTTAACTGAAGTGTATATTAAAACAAGGACAAGCAGCACAAAGGGCAGCAAGAAAGAAACAAAGTATTCCCGATCCCTATGACAAATGCAATCGTTCTGTGTGGGACAGGGATAAAAACGAATCTGTCTTTGTGGCACATCCATGTGTTAGTACTACTTGTTATGATCACAAAGGGGTTTTTTTTGGAATTTGTGTTGTGAATTGAGTAAAGAGGAATTTAGGATTTAAGGAGCGAGCTCCTTATCCTAACAGGAATTAATTTTGTCCTAGATATAAACATTTCTTTGAAAAAGATGAGAATGAAAAAGGGCCCAATAAAAAAATTAGTTAAAAAACAAAAAGAAATAAAAAGGGATAAAGAAAAGATCAGAGGGAAAGAGTTAAAGGAACTAAATATGCTGTTTAAACAAATAAAAACAGCACTATCGTAACTGGGATTTGCCAACTTCAAATAAAAACCGTTTTATAGATTTGATGCAAAAATTGCCATAAAATCAGAATTAGAAGCTCATATAAGAAAACATAAAAATCAAAGTTATTGAGAATATAGAGAATACCAAGATGCAGTTTTTTAAAAGCATGAATCAGTATGACAAAAAAAGATAAATGGAGGATTGTTATATTAAATTGTAACTATATTAGCAAAATTGTTGCTTTATAATGAATAGAAAAATTATACGTAATTGTTACAAAGCAAAAAGGATAAAGGAAAGGGTTAAACAAAGCAGATAGAATTATCCTCCAGATGTTTGGTGGAAGTGAGGATAGTAAGAGTATAGGTCTAAGAACAGCATCTAGAAATAAAACTTTCGACCTTGAATTGGGCCAATTGGGACCATTCCAGGCACTAGACATGGACTAAGGCCTGTTGTGGAAACATATATTTAATTATATAACTTTAAGCTCAGTGCGCCTGCGCTACCTGCGAGGTCAAACAGCGAACACTGAGGAAGACCCAGAGCCTTCATTGGAAACAAGACCCCCGGAAGGAGAGAGACCCCCGACCGCTGGTGACGCATGTGCAACACAGCATGGTGACAGAGATTTTAGGAATAGAAACAAGGAGGAGCTTTCTAGAAGATTCTGTATTAATATGTATTAGTAAACAGTATATAAGTGAGATTTTCAGCTTGACTGATTTGGTACTGTGTGAGAGGAAGGGCCCTGCCCGTACCCCCGGTCGGGGTATCCCCCTGTTGGTTATGCTTTATTCAAACACCAAACCTCAATTATATACTATATTACTGCCAAATTTTGTATCTATGTCACTAATATATTTTGATTTATTCATTTATAAAAAATTGCTGTTATTAATAAGTTACTGCTAAATTTAATCTTGTTGTTTTGATTAATTGGAAAAATCAAACATATACATTTATAAAAATCCCCACAGTGGATTTGGGGCTGAGTCCAGAACCCTTTAGACATTGAGAGGAGGTTAAAGAAGCTGCTCAAGGAGTCAGAAGTAAAACTCCAAGTCCCTTGGAGAATCACTGGCCCCACAGAGGGCAGGGACTGCCAAAGTCTCCCCAGGGACTGGTGACAGCAGATCCTTGAGGCCAGGATTGCAGGAGCCAAAGGCTGAGAGCAGGAACTGCAATGCTGAGCAAGGCCTGGGCTGCTTGGAGGCAGCAGAAAGGCCAAAGTCCTATCCCTCACGGGTGGCTTCGGGCTGTTCCTGGGGCAGTGGGATGGCAGGGGCAGCAAGGACAAATGTCATCACCCTGCAGCCCTGCCAGCCTGCTCAGGGAGGGCTGAGGCAGAAGCAAAGTGCAGCCCCTGTAAGGAAAGTTCCTTCTGTGGGGCTCCAGAGGCGCTGCCCAGCCCAGGGCACAAAGGCCTGGGTGCCTCTGGCCCTGCCAGCCCTGCCCAGCCCTGCCCAGCCCTTGGCCATCTCTCCTGCAGCCTGTGCCCCTGTGCATGCTGCTCCTCTGCCCTGGCCAGCTGCAAACGCCCATCTCTTTGACACAGTCTATGGCCACAGGGAAGGTGAAGTGAAACCAAAGGAGAAATGGCACAAACAATGACATTTCTTTGTGGACAGTATTTAAAAAAGGTAAAACAAGGTAAAAGAACCTCCATAATGAAACCAACAAGAAGTATCAAAGAAGACTTTTATTACAAGTAATTTACAGAAATTGGCCAGCAGTTTAATGTTCTTGAAATTGTCTAGTCATCAGTCTCCACACTGCAGCCTTGAGCTCCTGGTTCCGCAGGCTGTAGATGAGGGGATTCAGGGCTGGAGGCACCATCGAGTACAGAACTGATAGTGACAGGTCCAGGGATGGGGAGGAAATGGAAGGGGGCTTCAGGTTGACAAAAAAGCCAGTGCTGAGGAACAGGGAGAGCACAGCCAAGTGAGGGAGGCAGGTGGAAAAGGCTTTGTGCCGTCCCTGCTCAGAGGGGATCCTCAGCACAGCCCTGAAGATCTGCACATAGGAGAAAACAATGAACACAAAACAACCGACTCCTAAACAGACACTCACTGCCATGAGCCCAAGTTCCCTGAGGTAGGATTTAGAGCAGGAGAGCTTGAGGATCTGTGGGATTTCACAGAAGAACTGGCCCAGGGCATTGCCATGGCACAAGGGCAGGGAAAATGTATTGGATGTGTGCAGCAGAGCATGGAGAAAGCCACTGGCCCAGGCAGCTGCTGCCATGTGGGCACAAGCTCTGCTGCTCAGGAGGGTCCCGTAGTGCAGGGGTTTGCAGATGGACACGTAGCGGTCATAGCACATGATGGTCAGGAGAAAATACTCTGCTGAAATGAAGACTACAAAGAAAAAAACCTGAGCAGCACATCCTGTGTAGGAGATGTTCCTGGTGTCCCAGAGGGAATTGTGCATGGCTTTGGGCACAGTGGTGCAGATGCAGCCCAGGTCAGTGAGGCCCAGGTTGAGCAGGAAGAAGAACATGGGGGTGTGCAGGTGGTGGCCGCAGGCTACGGCGCTGATGATGAGGCCATTGCCCAGGAGGGCAGCCAGGGAGATGCCCAGGAAGAGGCAGAAGTGCAGGAGCTGCAGCTGCCGCGTGTCTGCCAGTGCCAGCAGGAGGAAGTGGCTGATGGAGCTGCTGTTGGACATTTTGTCACTCTGGGCATTGTGCACTGTTGAAAGAAGACATTGATACACTAGAAGAGAGTTCCTTGAGTCAATCTTACGTTTTTTTCTGACTAGATTACTCAAAAATGCTTCTCTTTCTTTGAAGAAATCTCACTTCTTTTTTTTTTTCTTTTTTTTTTTTTTTTTTTCTTTAATTTTTAAGTTGGAGGTTTTGCTCTTAACGTATTGCTCCTTTCATTGAAGCGGCAGAAATCTTCTTTCAGCATTGGTCTCAGCCTGAACACCGGGGAGCCCAGAGGGAAAACAGGGCTCCCATTCCCAGAGCAGTCACACCTGCGGGTCCCACACAGCTGGCACTTGGTACTGCAAAAATAAAGAGGACTCTTTGAAGGGTCCGGTTTCAAAGTGAGTTTCTCTGAACCCTTCTCTCTTTCTCTAGGCACCTGAAGAGGGAAGGAATCCAGGTTTGGTCTGGCTCTCTGCTGCCTAGAGTTGTGCCTACTGGGAGGTGTTTCTCTATATCCAAGGCTTGTCCCTGCCAGTGCTGCCAGAGCCCAGCCCTACCCTGGTGGCTCAGCTCTGCCCTTCACACCCTTCCCAGCACAGGGCACTGCCCAGGGGCATCTCCCTGGAAGAAGGGCCTGAAGGACAACTCAGACAAACTGAGATGCTGCAAGTCAAGGTGCTGCTGCTGCTCTCTGTAGGCAGAGGAGGGTGAGCAGGCACTTTGTGAGGGAGATGTGAGGCAGATCTGCTGATGCCCAGTGGGACAGTGCAGGAGTCTCAGTGACACAGACACACCTGGCAGCCCTTTCCCTTCCCTTTGGAGAAAGCTGAGAGCAGCCCTGGCCATGCAGCACCTTCTGCACAGCAGGAGGAATCTGCCCTGATGGGGATTGCTCCCTCCACCTCTAACTTCTCCCCACAGTCCATGGGGAGCTGCCAGGCAGACTGAGAGCTGTCCCTGGCAGGTGGCACATGCCCTGGGCTGGCCAAGAACCCTCAGAGCTGCAGGAGCTGCTCTGCAGGACAGCCCTGGGCAGCCCTGGGCAGCCCTGCCTGCAGCCCCAGCTTCAGCCCCTGCAGCCGTCCCTGGCAGCAGGAGCCATCCTGCCCTGTCCCTCTGATGGTGCCCAGGGCAGCCCCGCTCTGTAGCACATCCTCCTCGTCCTCCTGTGCCTCAGAGAAACAGAAGAGTCTTCCTGACACATCCCCCAGGCTGTGGGGTGTGCTGGCTCCAGGAGATTCCCTCCAGGAGCACACCAGACATTGCCCTGCACCCACAGACTCACCATGCACTGAGCACTGTGAAGATGTTTCCCCAAGCGAAATCTCAGCTCGATGTTTTCCCAGTCCTGATTGCTTTTAGCCTGTCTGTGCCTGCCTCCTGTCCCCTCAGTGCCTGCAGGCAGTGCCCTCAGCCCTGCTGGGCTGGGAGAGGAACTGCTCCTCAGCAGAGATGTCTTTTTGAAGCTCTTCTTGGTTTACCTTGGGAGCTGCCTCTGTGCCAGGAGCTGGGCCCAGCTCAGCAGCACAGACACAGCACAAGGATTTTAATGACCCTCTCAGGGCTTTGCTGCTGTTTACATCAGACTCAGCCCCTGAGAGTGTGTTCAAAAAACTTCTCAAGAACTCAAAATTGAAACTCCAAATGTTCTTGAAATTTTAATAGCTCCCACTGAGGGACATGACTGAGAAATTGTCCCCAGGTTCCAGTTAGAGCAAAACACGGGTTGCACTGATGACAGCTGGGGACAAACAAGGGTAAGGTGTCTCTGGTGCTGAGCAAACCTGGATGTATTTCAGGAATGCAAAGGGCCAAGGGCTGAGCCCCAGCCCCTGGCAAGGCAGATCCTGTCCCTCCCTCATTTCTCAGGGCTCTTCCCGGGCACTGGGCTCTGGGGATATGCAATGCCAAGGGCAGGACCATGGGGCCAGGCTACTGAGCAGGGACAAGGAGGCAATGAGGCCCCAGCACAGCAAGGCTCGCTTGTCCCCTGCTCCCTCAGGCCCAGGGCCAGCAGCCATGGCCCAAGTGCTGCAGCAGTTGGCTCTGGCAGGGCCTTTCAGCTGCGGCCCATCCCTGTGCCCTCTGCAGCCCAGGCTGTCCTACGATGTCCATGCCCTGCACCTCTGTCCCTGCAGGCTGTCGTCATCCCCCGGCTGCCCCACCTCGCTGGCCCTTCCTTTGCTGACAGCTCTGCGTCCTGCCTGCCTCTGCCGGGCCACACAAAGCCTTGGATGGCTGACTTTCTTTCTCCAGCTGTTCTCTACTATGTCAAAAGGATCCACCATCTCTGAAACCACCCTTCCATCCCTCCCAGGGCTTTCCCCTGCTGTCCTCAGTCTCCACCCCACTGAGCACAGAGCTCCTTTTTCCCTATATAGTGGTCATGTGCTTGAGGCCTCCAAACCCCATGTTTTGAAATTTGTGGGCCCTCTCCAACATGCTGGCAAATGAAAACATTCTGCTCATGGTCTATGAATATCACCAGAGGACAAGGCAGCCAGACCTGTGTGTCCTGGATACTTTTGTCTGCTGCACTCCTTGAATAGATGGAATTTTGGAGGTAGAACCCCAGTTTTGGCTGTTGAAACCGAAGTGAGAAGGGCAATTCTTTTCCACAGGAGGAAATGCACTCAATGTTTGGTGCAAGATGAGAGACAGCCCACAGGAGGCCATGGCCAGACAGAGTAGTCTGTCCTGGCAGATTTTGGCTGAAAGCAACCCTTGGATATAGGGAGTTTTGGAGATGGAACCCAAATTTTGGCCATTTCTGCATTGAAAAATAGGATGGTTCTTTTCTATAGGTAGGGAATCATAGAGGCCAAGTATTTCAAAAGCAGAAGGCAGATGAGAGGTGGCTCCTGAGAGGCCAAGCCAGCTAGACCTGTTTGTCCTGACAGCTTTAATCATGGAGAAATCTTTGGATATACAGAATTTGGAGCGCTGAGTCTCAATTTTGACCACGGACACTTTGACAAGAAGGACAGTTCCTTTCCATTGGAAGGAAAGCACTGAGCCCCAGTGTTTCAAAAGAATGTGAGAGGCGGCCCCAAGAGGCCCAGGGCAGCCAGACCTGTCTATTGTGGCAGCTTTCACTTGGGAGCAATCCTTGGAGGTACGGACTTTTGGAGGTGGAATCCTACTTTGGGCCATGGTCGCCTGGTCAAGATGGATGTTTTTTTCCAGAGGAAAGAAAAGTGTGATGTCTAAGTGTTTTAGAAGAAGATGAGAGGCAGCCACCCTTGGGCCAACCCAGTCAGACCTGTCTCTCCTGACATCTTTCACCTGGGGGCTATCCTTGGACATAGGGAGCTTTGGAGGTGGAATCTCAATTTTGGTTGTGGGTGCCTGGAATGAAAGAAGAGTTCTTTTTATTATGAAAGCACAGAGCCCCAGTGTTTTCACAGGCAGATGAGAGCCAGGCCTCAGGAAGCCAAGGCCAGCCAGACTTGTCAGTCATGGCAGCTTTTGTCTGGGAGCTGTCCTTGGATCTAGGGAATTCTGGAGGTGGATTCTGGCCCAGTTTTGGTCATGGGCACCTGGAGGACAAGAATGGTTCATTTCCATAGGAAGGAAAGCACAGACCTCATGTTTCAGTAGCAGATGAGAAGCCACCATCAACATGCCAAGGTCATCCAGACCTGTCAGGTGGCCCTCAAGAGGCCCAGCCAGCCAGATTTGTTCAGTGTTCCCTTGGTTCCCTGGGCCCCACAGTGTCACAATGTTCTCCTTGATTCCATGAGTCCCTGCAGTGTCACAATATTCTCCTTGCTTCTGTGGTAGATCTCAGCCCACTGTTCCCCCCTCCTGGCTCGGCCATGGCTCGGCTTCATCAGCTGCTGGGAGCAGCCTGGGGTCGCCGAGCTCTCACAGGCGCCCGCGCGGCCTGAGGGGAGGCAGCTGAGTGCTGCTCTGGGCTGCATTTGGGGGTTTTTAGGATGGACGTTGGGAGTAACTGTGGGGATTTTGGGCTGGAGTTTTGAGTATTTGAGGCAGAATTTGGGCATTTTGGGGTTTCTGGGATAAGCCAGGGACTATTACAGGATACGTGGATTGCATCCATTTGGTCTCCTCGTTGACTGGTTGCGATTGCAGATCCGCAAAGCACCACCTCAGCTTGATCAGCTCAGCTGGGAGGGGGCACAGAGTTGCCCACATTTCCTCCATGGTCTCCCAGCATTCCTGGAACCCCAAAAATGAGCTCAGAGACCACAAAAACTGAGCTCAGGAAGACCCAAAACCCGAAGTCCACCTCAAAATGGCCCTATAATTCCCTCTCAATGACAAAAAACCCCAAACTTTGAGTCCCACAGCCCCAAAAATTCCCTCAGGACCCCCCCCCCACTTCCTCCTGACCCCCCAAAAATCCCCAAATTCCCCCTAGCGTCCCCCCAAATTTCTCCAAAATCCTTCCAGAACCCCCCAAAATCCCCAGATTTCCCCCAAATCCCCCAAGGATCACCCTAAACTCCACAAATCCTCCCAGAATCTCCCCCAAAATTTCCCCAAATGCCCCAAAAATCCCCCAAATCCACCAGAGTCCCTTTAAAGTCTTCCTGAAAATCCCCCCCAGAACCCCTCAGAATCACCAAATTCCACCAAAATCTTCCCCCCACATTCCCAAATTACCCCCAAATTTCTCCAGGACCCCACCAAATCCCCCCAAAATCCCCCCCAAAATCTACACCCCCTACCTGGATATGAATCATCTGGGAGGGCGAGACCCTACGGGACTCATCGCCGCTTTCCAGAACCTTTCTGCAGAGGGGGAGGGTCTGAGGTCACGCCACAAGTCCCCAAAACATGCCACTCTGGGAACACCAAAATTCCCCAAATCCCCTCAAATCTCCTCCAAATTCCCCCAGAATCCCTTCAGGAATGACAAAATCCCCCCAGAATGCCCCAAATCCCCCAAAATCCCTTTTGGGACCAGAAAATCTCCCCAGCGACCCTGAAAATCCCATGTAGACCCCCCAAAATCCCCTCAGGTTTCCAAAATTTCCTTCAGGGACCCCCAAAATTCTCTTAGGATTCCAAAATTTCCATCAGCAACCCCAAAATCTGCCAAAATCCCCACAGGATTTCAAAATTCCCATCAGGACTCCCAAAATCCTCTCAGGGACATCCCCAAAATCCTCCCCAAGTTTCCCAAAAATTCCCAAACCCCCAAAAATTTCCCCTCAGCACCCCCAAATCCACCCCTGGGACTCCCCACGTTCCCCAAAAATTCCCCAAATCCTCTCAGGATTTCCCAAAAATCCCTTTAGGTCATGCCCATATTACTTCATCAGGCTGACTGTTGATGACAACTCCTGCTGGCTCTGCAGAGCAGCAGGTTCCATGTCGGAGATCATGCCATTAAATCCCAGCCAGAAATTCCAGGAATCCCTTTCTACCAGCAGAGAGGTCTCTGGGAGGGAAAATGGGGGGTCAGGGACCCCAAAATTGTGGTTTGGGGGGGTCAGGGGATCCCAGAAATGGAGTGTGGGGACCCCAAAATTGTGGTTTGGGATAGGAACCGTTCTGCAGATCCCGTTTTTCCAGCCTCACTCACCAGGCCTGATGGACATTTCCAGCCCCTGAAGAACTGCTTCATTCAGGTTCATCAGGTTGAGCTTCACCTGCTCCAGCTCATTGCACAGCGCTCTCTCACTGCGCCAAGTGGAAGCTGTGGTCTGCAAAACACCAGCAGCAAAGACTTGACCTCAAATCCGAGCAAATTCACCCCAAAATCCTCCCGACTTCACCCCAAAATTCACCGGAATCAACCCCTCAAAATCTCACAGATCTTCCCTGAAATTATCCCAAGTATCCTCACTTACCCAGAACTCCCAAAGTTTGGGGCAAACCCCAGAAAAAAGCCAAAATCTTCCCACAAAGGTTGAGGCTCAGAAACTGGCAGCTGCACCAAGTTTGGGGACCCAAATTTTGGGGAATCCCCCAAATTTCCCACACCTAAACTTGAGGGACCCACAAAATTTTAAAAGAGGTTCCAAAACGACCCCAAAATTGCCCAAGACCCCTTAAAACCTCCCCCAAATAATAGGGACGTCCCAAAATTTGGAGAATGCCTCAAAATATCCCCAAAATCTGAGGGGATCCCCCAAAATTTTGAGTTCCCAACTGCAAATCTGAGACATTGAATTTAGAGACCCCCACCCCTCTCTGCCCAAATTCCCTCCAAATGCCAGAGGGCGATTTCTCCACCTCATCCATTGTAAGAGTCGGTCTGCAGTTTTTCTGACCTGATTTCATCTCCTGCCTCTTTGTGGCAGATTCTGTTGTGTTTACTTTTCACATATTAATGCCATGGGACATGAAGATTAATATAGCCGTGTTTTATTTTTGTGAGATTCAAAATCAAAATTGAACTGTTGTACAATTTTCCCATAAAATTACGTGTGGTAAAAACTATACAAAATACTGAGGGAAGCTCGATGT
>NW_026612650.1:8908772-9034178 GCF_029582105.1 Oenanthe melanoleuca
GGGGTCCCTGACCCCCCATTTTTCCCTCCAGAGACCTCTCTGCTGGTAGAAAGGGATTCCTGGAATTTCTAGCTGGGATTTAATGGCATGATCTCCGAGATGGAAGCTGCTGCTTTGCAGAGGCAGCAGGAGTTGTCATCAACAGTCAGCCTGATGAAGTAATGTGGGCGTGACCTAAAGGAATTTTTGGAAAATCCTGAGAGGATTTGGGAATTTTTGGGGAATCTGGGGGGTCCCAGGGGTGGATTTGGGGAGTGCTGAGGGGAAATTTTTGGGGGTTTGGGAATTTTTGGGAAACTTGGGGAGGATTTTGGGGATGTCTCTGAGAGGATTTTGGGAGTCCTGATGGGAATTTTGAAATCCTGTGGGGATTTTGGCAGATTTTGGGGTTGCTGATGGAAATTTTGGAATCCTAGGAGAATTTTGGGGGTCCCTGAAGGAAATTTTGGAAACCTGAGGGGATTTTGGGGGATCTACATGGGATTTTTCAGGGTCGCTGGGGAGATTCTGTGGTCCCAAAAGGGAGTTTGGGGGATTTGGGGCATTCTGGGGGGATTTTGTCATTCCTGAAGGGATTCTGGGGGAATTTGGAGGAGATTTGAGGGGATTTGGGGAATTTTGGTGTTCCCAGAGTGGCATGTTTTGGGGACTTGGGGGCGTGACCTCAGACCCTCCCCCTCGCAGAAAGGTTCTGGAAAGAGGCGATGAGTCCCGTAGGGTCTTGCCCTCCCAGATGATTCATATCCAGGTATGGGGTGTGGATTTTAGGGGGGATTTTCGGGGGATTTGGTGGGGTCCTGGAGAAATTTGGGGGTAATTTGGGAATGTGGGGGGAAGATTTTGGTGGAATTTGGTGATTCTGAGGGGTTCTGGGGGGATTTTCAGGAAGACTTTAAAGGGACTCTGGTGGATTTGGGGGATTTTTGGGGCATTTGGGGAAATTTTGGGGGAGATTCTGGGGGGATTTGTGGAGTTTAGGGGGATCCTTGGGGGATTTGGGGGAAATCTGGGGATTTTGGGGGGATTCTGGAAGGATTTTGGAGAAATTTGGGGGGACGCTAGGGGGAATTTGGGGATTTTTGGGGGGTCAGGAGGAAGTGGAGGGGGGGGTCCTGAGGGAATTTTTGGGGCTGTGGGACTCAAAGTTTGGGGCTTTTTGGCATTGAGAGGGAATTATGGGGCCATTTTGAGGTGGGCTTCGGGTTTTGGGTCTTCCTGAGCTCAGTTTTTGTGGTCTCTGAGCTCATTTTTGGGGTGCCAGGAATGCTGGGAGACCATGGAAGAAATGTGGGCAACTCTGTGCCCCCTCCCAGCTGAGCTGATCAAGCTGAGGTGGTGCTTTGCGGATCTGCAATCGCAACCAGTCAACGAGGAGACCAAATGGATGCAATCCACGTATCTAGTAATAGTCCCTGGCTTATCCCAGAAACCCCAAAATGCCCAAATTCTGCCTCAAATACTCAAACTCCAGCCCAAAATCCCCACAGTTATTCCCAAAGCCCATCCTGAAAACCCCCAAATGCAGCCCAGAGTGGAGCTCAGCTGCCTCCCCTCAGGCCATGCGGGCGCCTGCGAGAGCTCGGTGACCCCAGGCTGCTCCCAGCCGCTGACAAAGCCGAGCCACGGCCGAGCCAGGAGGGGGGAACAGCAGGCTGAGATCTACCACAGAAGCAAAGAGAATATTGTGACAAGGAGAATATTGTGACACTGCAGGGACTCATGGAATCAAGGAGAACATTGTGACACTGTGGGGCCCAGGAAACCCAGGGAACACTGAACAAATCTGGCTGGCTGGGCCTCTTGAAGGCAGCCTGACAGGTCTGGATGACCTTGGCATGTTGATGGCGGCTTCTCATCTGCTACTGAAACACTGAGGCTCTGTGCTTTCCTTCCTATGGAAATGAACCATTCTTGTCCTCCAGGTGCCCATGACCAAAACTGGGCCAGAATCCACCTCCAGAATTCCCTAGATCCAAGGACAGCTCCCAGACAAAAGCTGCCATGACTGACAAGTCTGGCTGGCCTTGGCTTCCTGAGGCCTGGTTCTCATCTGCCTTTGGAAACACTGGGGCTCTGTGCTTTCGTAATAAAAAGAACTCTTCTTCCATTCCAGGCGCCCACAACCAAAATTGAGATTCCACCTCCAAAGCTCCCTATGTCCAAGGATAGCCCCCAGGTGAAAGATGTCAGGAGAGACAGGTCTGACTGGGTTGGCCCAAGGGTAGCCGCCTCTCATCTTCTAAAACACTTGGACATCACACTTTTCTTTCCTCTGGAAAAAAAACATCCATCTCAACCAGGCAACCATGGCCCAAAGTAGGATTCCACCTCTAAAAGTCCGTACCTCCAAGGATTGCTCCCAAGTGAAAGCTGCCACGATAGACAGATCTGGCTGCCCTGGGCCTCTTGGGGCCTGCCTCTCACATTCTTTTGAAACACTGGAGCTCAGTGCTTTCCTTCCAATGGAAAGGAACTGTCCTTCTTGTCAAAGTGTCCGTGGTCAAAATTGAGACTCAGCGCTCCAAATTCTGTATATCCAAAGATTTCTCCATGATTAAAGCTGTCAGGACAAACAGGTCTGGCTGGCTTGGCCTCTCAGGAGCCATCTCTCATCTGCCTTCTGCTTTTGAAATACTTGGCCTCTATGATTCCCTTCCTATTTTTCAATGCAGAAATGGCCAAAATTTGGGTTCCATCTCCAAAACTCCCTATATCCAAGGGCTGCTTTCAGCCAAAATCTGCCAGGACAGACTACTCTGTCTGGCTGTGGCCTCCTGTGGGCTGTCTCTCATCTGGCACCAAACATTGAGTGCATTTCCTCCTGTGGAAAAGAATTGCCCTTCTCACTTAGGTGTCAGCGGCCAAAACTGGGGTTCTACCTCCAAAATTCCATCTATTCAAGGATTGCAGCAGACAAAAGTATCCAGGACACACAGGTCTGGCTGCCTTGTCCTCTGGTGATATTCATAGACCATGAGCAGAATTTTTTCATTTGCCAGTATGTTGGAGAGGGCCCACAAATTTCAAAACATGGGGTTTGGAGGCCTCAAGCACATGACCACTATATAGGGAAAAAGGAGCTCTGTGCTCAGTGGGGTGGAGACTGAGGACAGCAGGGGAAAGCCCTGGGAGGGATGGAAGGGTGATTTCAGAGATGGTGGATCCTTTTGACATAGTAGAGAACAGCTGGAGAAAGAAAGTCAGCCATCCAAGGCTTTGTGTGGCCAGGCAGAGGCAGGCAGGACGCAGAGCTGTCAGCAAAGGAAGGGTCAGCGAGGTGGGGCAGCCGGGGGATGACGACAGCCTGCAGGGACAGAGGCGCAGGGGATGGACACCGTAGGACAGCCTGGGCTGCAGAGGGCACAGGGATGGGCAGCAGCTGAAAGGCCCTGCCAGAGCCAACTACTGCAGCACTTGGGCCATGGCTGCTGGCCCTGGGCCTGAGGGAGCAGGGGACAAGTGAGCCTTGCTGTGCTGGGGCCTCATTGCCTCCTTGTCGCTGCTCAGCAGCCTGGCAGGGGCCACCCCATGGTCCTGCCCTTGGCATTGCACATCCCCAGAGCCCAGTGCCCGGGAAGAGCCCTGAGCAATGAGGGAGGGACAGGATCTGCCTTGCCATGGGCTGGGGCTCAGCCCTTGGCCCTTTGCATTCCTGAAACACATCCAGGTTTGCTCAGCACCAGAGACACCTTTCCCTTGTGTGTCCCCAACTGTCATCAGTGCAACCCGTGTATTGCTCTAACTGGAACCTGGGGACAATTTCTCAGTCATGTCCCTCAGTGGGAGCTATTAAAATTTCAAGAACCTTTGGAGTTCCAATTTTGAGTTCTTGAGAAGTTTTTTGAACACACTCTCAGGGGCTGAGTCTGATGTAAGCAGCAGCAAAGCCCTGAGAGGGTCATTAAAGTCCTTGTGCTGTGTCTGTGCTGCTGAGCTGGGCCCGGCTCCTGGCACAGAGGCAGCTCCCAAGGTAAACCAAGAAGAGCTTCAAAAAGACATTTCTGCTGAGGAGCAGCTCCTCTCCCAGCCCAGAAGGGCTGAGGGCACTGCCTGCAGACACTGAGGGGACAGGAGCCAGGCACAGACAGGCTAAAGGCAATCGGACTGGGAAGACATTGAGCTGAGATTTCACTTGGGGAAACATGATCACAGTGCTTGGTGCATGGTGAGTCTGTGGGTGCAGGGCAATGTCTGGTGTGCTCCTGGAGGGATCTCCTGGAGCCAGCACACCCCATAGCCTGGGGGATGTGTCAGGAGGACTCTCCCAGTTTCTCTGAGGTACAGGAGGAGGAGGAGGATGTGCTGCAGAGCGGCCTGCTCTGGGCACCGTCAGAGGGACAGGGCAGGACGGCTCCTGCTGCCAGGGACGGCTGCAGGGGCTGAAGCTGGGGCTGCAGCCAGGGCTGCCCAGGGCTGTCCTGCAGAGCAGCTCCTGCAGCTCTGAGGGTTCTTGGCCAGCCCAGGGCATGTGCCACCTGCCAGGGACAGCTCTCAGTCTGCCTGGAAGCTCCCCATGGACTGTGGGGAGAAGTTAGAGGTGGAGGGAGCAACCCCCATCAGGGCAGATTCCTCCTGCTGTGCAGATGGTGCTGCATGGCCAGGGCTGCTCTCAGCTTTCTCCAAAGGGAAGGGAAAGGGGCTGCCAGGTGTGTCTGTGTCACTGAGACTCCTGCACTGTCCCACTGGCGATCAGCAGATCTGCCTCATATCTCCCTCACAAAGTGCCTCCTTACCCTCCTCTGCCTACAGACAGCAGCAGCAGCACCTTGACTTGCAGCATCTCAGTTTGTCTGAGTTGTCCTTCAGGCCCTTCTGCCAGGGAGATGCCCCTGGGCAGTGCCCTGTGCTGGGAGGAGTGTGAAGGGCAGAGCTGAGCCACCAGGGTAGGGCTGGGCTCTGGCAGCACTGGCAGGGACAAGCCTTGGATAGAGAGAAACACCTCCCAGTAGGCACAACTCTAGGCAGCAGAGAGCCAGACCAAACCTGGATTCCTTCCCTCTTCAGGTGCCTAGGGAAAGACAGAAGGGTTCAGAGAAACTCACTTTGAAACCGGACCCTTCAAAGAGTCCTCTTTGTTTTTTGCAGTATCAAGTGCCAGCTGTGTGGGACCCGCAGATGTGACTGCTCTGGGAATGGGAGCCCTGTTTTCCCTCTGGGCTCCCCGGTGTTAAGGCTGAGACCAATGCTGAAAGACGATTTCTGCCCCTTCAATGAATGGGGCAATACGTTAAGAGCAAAACCTCCAACTTAAAAATTAAAAAAAAAAAAAAAGAAAAAAAAAGAAGTGACATTTCTTTAAAGAAAGAGAAGCAATTTTGAATAAATTAGTCAGAAAAAAGCATAGGATTGACTCAAGGAACTCTCTTCTAGTGTATCAATGTCTTCTTTCAACAGTTCTCAATGCCCAGAGTGACAAAATGTCCAACAGCAGCTCTATCAGTCACTTCCTCCTGCTGGCACTGGCAGACACGCAGCAGCTGCAGCTCCTGCACTTCTGCCTCTTCCTGGGCATTTCCCTGGCTGCCCTTCTGGGCAACGGCCTCATCATCAGCGCCGTAGCCTGCGGCCACCACCTGCACACCCCCATGTTCTTCTTCCTGCTCAACCTGGCCCTCACCGACCTGGGCTGCATCTGCACCACTGTCCCCAAAGCCATGCACAATTCCCTCTGGGACACCAGGACCATCTCCTACACAGGATGTGCTGCTCAGGTTTTTTTCTTTGTAGTCTTCATTTCAACAGAGTATTTTCTCCTGACCATCATGTGCTACGACCGCTACGTGTCCATCTGCAAACCCCTGCACTACGGGACCCTCCTGAGCAGCAGAGCTTGTGCCCACATGGCAGCAGCTGCCTGGGCCAGTGGCTTTCTCCATGCTCTGCTTCACACAGCCAATACATTTTCCCTGCCCTTGTGCCATGGCAATGCCCTGGGCCAGTTCCTCTGTGAAATCCCACAGATCCTCAAGCTCTTCTGCTCTAAATCCTACATCAGGGAACTTGGGCTCATGGCAGTGAGTGTCTGTTTAGGAGTCGGTTGTTTTGTGTTCATTGTTTTCTCTTACGTGCAGATCTTCAGGGCTGTGCTGAGGATCCCCTCTGAGCAGGGACGGCACAAAGCCTTTTCCACCTGCCTCCCTCACCTGGCTGCTCTCCCTGTTCCTCAGCACTGGCTTTTTTGTCAACCTGAAGCCCCCCTTCCATTTCCTCCCCATCCCTGGACCTGTCACTATCAGTGCTGTACTCGATGGTGCCTCCAGCCCTGAATCCCCTCATCTACAGCCTGAGGAACCAGGAGCTCAAGGCTGCAGTGTGGAGACTGATGACTAGACAATTTCAGGAACATTAAACTGCTGGCCAATTTCTGTAAATTACTTGTAATAAAAGTCTTCTTTGATACTTCTTGTTGGTTTCATTTTGGAGGTTCTTTTAGCTTGTTTTACCTTTTTTAAATACTGTCCACAAAGAAATGTCATTGTTTGTGCCATTTCTCCTTTGGTTTCACTCCGCCTTCCCTGTAGCCATAGACTGTGTCAAAGAGATGGGCGTGTGCAGCCGGCCAGGGCAGAGGAGCAGCACACACAGGGGCACAGGCTGCAGGAGAGATGGCCAAGGGCTGGGCAGGGCTGGCAGGGCCAGAGGCACCCAGGCCTTTGTGCCCTGGGCTGGGCAGCGCCTCTGCAGCCCCACAGAAGGAACTTTCCTTGCAGGGGCTGCACTTTGCTGCTGCCTCAGCCCTCCCTGAGCAGGCTGGCAGGGCTGCAGGGTGATGACATTTGTCCTTGCTGCCCCTCCCATCCCAGTGCCCCAGAACAGCCCCGAGCCACCCGTGAGGGACAGGCCCTGCTGTGTCAGGCCTGGGCTCAGCCCTTGGCCTTTCTGCTGCCTCCAAGCAGCCCAGGCCTTGCTCAGCATTGCAGTTCCTGCTCTCAGCCTTTGGCTCCTGCAATCCTGGCCTCAAGGATCTGCTCTCACCAGTCCCTGGGGAGCCTTTGGTAGTCCCTGCCCTCAGTGGGGCCAGTGATGCTTCAAGGGACTTGGAGTTTTACTTCTGACTCCTTGAGCAGCTTCTTCAACCTTCTCTCAGTGCCTCAGGCTCCTGGACTCAGCTGCAAATCCATGGTGGGGATTTTTATAAATGGATATGTTCAACTTTTCCAATTAATCAAAACAACAAGGTTAAATTTAGCAGTAACTTATTAATAACAGCAATTTTATATAAATGAATAAATTAAAATATGTTAGTAACATGGATACAAAATTTGGTATATAATTTAGTATATAATTGAGGTTTGAGGTTTGAATAAAGTGTAAGCAAAACCAACCAGGGGATACTCCGACCGGGGGTACAGGTAGGGCCCTTCCTCTCACACTACCAAATCAGTCAAGCTAGAATCTCATTTATATACTGTTTACTAATACATATTAATATAGAATCTTCTAGAAAGCTCCTCCTTGTTTCTATTCCTAAAATCTCTGTCACCATGCTGTGTTGCTCATGCGTCACCAGCGGTCGGGGGTCTCTCTCCTTCCGGGGGTCTTGTTTCCGATGAAGGCTCTGGGTCTTCCTCAGTGTTCGCTGTTTGACCTCGCAGGTAGCACAGGCGCACTGAGCTTAGAGTTATATAATTAAATATATGTTTCCACAACAGGCCTTAGTCCATGTCTAGTGCCTGGAATGGTCCCAATTGGCCCAATTCAAGGTCGAAAGTTTTATTTCTAGATGCTGTTCTTAGACCTATACCCTTACTATCTTCACTTCCACCAAACATCTGGAGGATAATTCTGTCTGCTTTGTTTAACCCTTTCCTTTATCCTTTTTGCTTTGTAACATTTACATATAATTTTTCTATTCATTATAAAGCAACAATTTTGCTAATATACTTATAATTTAATATAACAATCCTCCATATCTGTTTTTTTGTCATATTGGTTCGTGCTTTAAAAAAACTGCATCTTGGTATCCTCTATACTCTCAATAACTTTGATTTTTATGTTTTCTTATATCAGCTTCTGATTCTGATTTTATGGCAATTTTTGCATCAAATCTACAAAACGGTTTTTATTTGAAGTTGGCAAATCCCAGTTACTATAGTGCTGTTTTTATTTGTTTACATAGCATATTTAGTTCCTTTACCTCTTTCCCTCTGATCCTTTTTTATCCCTTTTTATATCTTTTTGTTTTTTAACTAATTTTTTTATTGGACCCTTTTTCATTCTCATCTTTTCCAAAGAAATTTTTATATCTAGGACAAAATTAATTCCTGTTAGGATAAGGAGCTCGCTCCTTAAATCCTAAATTCCTCTTTACTCAATACATAACACAAATTCCTAAAAAATCCCTTTTGTGATCATAACAGGTAGTACTAACATATGGAAGTGCCACAATTCGTTTTTATCCCTGACCCTCACAGAACTATTGCATTTATCACAGGGATCGGGAATAGTTTGTTTCTCTCTTGCTGCCTTTTGTGCTGCTTGTCCCAGACTCTGTTCCATGCAGTCTTATGGCTTTGGCCAGTTGCCAGGGGTGAGCACAGTGAAAATCCTCAGAACCGTTAACCTTCTACCTTTTTCTCAAGGCCCCTTGGGTTGCAGTCAAGGGCCGAGATTCCAATCTTCTCGGTAGCAAAGTTTTGTCCTGGGATTCGTTTGGCACCCTTGGCTACATAAAGTTCGTATGAGCCATTTTAATTTTTTTCTGTTCCAAAGATGGCACATATTATTTGTAGTTCTGCAATACTGTCTTGCCTCTCTCTTCTTGGATTGATTAGTTATTTTTTTTTATTTGCTAAAGCTCTGGAGATATGCCAACTACAACAAAATTTGTTTTTGCATACACTTCAGTTAACAGCCCCAGCTGCTCTGCTTTGCAGGCCCTTGAGGAAGGGATGGGCTTACTGGCAGGAAAGGTGGGGTTTTTCCTACCCTTGGAGAGGTTTCATTCTCGACTGGAGTGATCAGACCCCCCCAGGTCCATGAAACGGTGATAACCTTTGGCGCTTTTTCTTGTTCCTAGATCTTGTTTGGAACTGACTTTCATGCAATTGTTCTTTGTTTTTTCCAGGAAGATTGCACCCGGTACCTGGACTGGGTGGGGAAGCGCCGGCACCGTCCGTGGAGCCCGTCCAGTGCCGGCGCTACCCCGGGGGGCCACGGTGTGCGGGGACATCCCCTTCAGGAAGGACAAGGGCCTCGTGTGGGATCAGCTCCTCTCCTGGCAGCAGGTCTCCAGAGGTGGGTACCTGGTTCCACAGCACAGGTGGCAGAAAGGCTCAGGGCAGAGGGCAGCGGGCACACGAGAATCTCGCTCTTGCAGCTGCTGAGGAGGTTGCTGTGCTGTGCTGAAGCAGAAGAGGTGGAGCATGGCCTGCCATGCTGCTCTCCTCTAAAAATGAGAGCATGGCTTGGGAGGTCTGGGCTCTGAGCACAGCCAGCAGCCTGGCCCTCGCACAGGCCGTGGTGGGACACGGGGGACAGGAGCCTGCTGCGACTGACCGTGGCTTTCTGGTTTCTCTCCCCAGGCTACCAGCACCTCATGCCATGGAAACGGCACTGCTGGGCTGCCAGTCTGGGAGGGCTGGAGGGCGGCGGGTGTTCACTTGCTGTCAAAAATAAATATTATTCTTGTCATCATCATCATCATCATCATCATCATCATCATCATCATCATCATCATCATTTCTTTCATCCTTTTCCAAGCTTTTGGCCTTCCTTCTTCCACGGAAATCTTTTTTTTGTCCTTCCTCAGCCACTTGGTGGCATTTGGGATGGGGGGATTAAGCAATGGTAAAAATTCAGCAGCTGGCTCCTGTTGCCAACTGCAGCAGTCCATTCAAGGACCCTGAGCTTCCAGCAAGGTCTGCATGTGCCTTGCAAAAGGGAGTGCCTTGCAGGGATGGAGCTGTCAACCCACTGCAAAAGCTGGGAGGAAATCAGAAGCAGCAAAATGCCATTTTGGCTCAAAGGCTGCCCAGATTCTTCATGTTTTCCTTCTACTCCAAGATGGGCAGGCAGGGCTGGACTCCAGCAAGGTTCAAGTTTTTGGTGCTCCCTGGCATCAAAGGGATTAAGTAAACTCTGTATGCACTGATTGCAATAAGGGAACTGAAGGCAAAAAGGAGATGTCAGAAGGGTCAGGCAGGTGAAGCAGCTGGGCTAGGGCCCCTCGCTGTCTTTTCTCCCTGGCACGGCTCAGCTCACAGACTCTTGGGCTTGGAGCTGGGCTGCTCTGCTTCTGCCAACACCATGGCCCTGCTCTTGGACAAACAGTTTTCTGCTAGGAGAGCCCTGCATACTGCTCCACACATCTTTCATAAAGGCTGTAAAACCAACTCCAAACACTCTGCTTATAGCAGCTTTCCACGCAGGGCTGCAGAAATCCAGGACAACTGCAAGTGAGTGCTGGAAGGCTTTTGTCCTGTTCCTGCCAGCAGAATTCTCCATGATCTGATGCAATTTTATTCACACGTAACATGAGAGCTGAGGATTTTTCAATTAAAATGTTTGATGATGAGTAACAAGCCTTGGGAGCATGAGGTACAGGGCTGTCATGTGAAAGCATGAGCATATCCTCCAAAGTGATCCATTTAATTGTGCATTTTATTACTCTTTTATTTATTCCACACTAATATGGCAAGCCAAGCTTTTCTTGGAGGCAAAACAGGCATGGGGTACACTATGGTCCCTTGCAGGGTCAGCGGGGCTGGAGTGACCAAGCAGGCAATCTGCTTCATTGTCAACCACTACAGAGCTATATCCCAATGTGGGTTTAAGTAGCATGGGATTGTTAACAGCTCCTTTCCTGCATGAGATACAAAAAGAAGGTCCCAAATGATCTCATTGCAAGCATGCAGTAAAGAACTGATCCTGCTATCCTAATGAAGCTTTGGCTTTGGCAATTACACTCTTCCCATTCATATTTATACAAAGACACTTCAGGTTTCTCCCCACACTTGCAATGCTGGCAGTCGCTGTTTCCCATTTACTGTTCTTCTCCAGAGAGTGATGGTGTTTTTGATGCTGCTTTGAAACAAAAAGCCCTGACATCTGGACATCCTGAAGGGGTATGAAATGCTGATTAAGTGTTGATATTGGTAGCTACCCAGATCTTCACTTAGCAGTACTCTGAAGCACCAGCAGGAGGACCAGGCACCATTCCCATCCATGGATGTTCACGTTGCTGGTGTGCAAGAGCAATGACTTTGAGGAGGGATAAAAATGCCCCTATTCAAACAGTGGGTGTGCAAGGAGATGTGAAGTTTCACTGCCTTTTCTAGGATATTTTAGAAAGATCTAAGAGACTATTGGGGCATGGAGTGGGTCCCTAATTTTGTCTCCAGAGGAATCCCCAGATGACACATTCACTCTGCTGGGGATGGCAACCCCATCACAGACTAGTTTTTCCTGCAACATGCCACCTTGCCTCAGCTTTACTAGGCCAGGACTAGACCCATAGCTAAGCAAACACATAGTTTGACATACAGGTTTTCCTTCAGAAAACCTAACATATTCACATTCATTTTCTTCTGTAACATCAGAAGCTGGCAAGCAGGAGGACTTTGCTGTCAAAAGGTCACAGCTCACACTGGGCCCAAAAGTGTTTTTTCCAAAGTCAAAGCAAATTGAAATGTGAAATTTAGAAGCTTCAAATGATGATGAAAGGAAACTGCAAAATAATTTCTGGAAAGGCAGCACAGTCAATGATCATGCAGCCCACCAAGAGCTGCAGCTGAATCCAGAATTGCTTGTTCCAGTTATTCAGGAATTCATTACACAGGCAAGCACTCATCCATGGTAACAAATGATCCCATTCCCCTGGGCTGAATGGATCCCAGGCTGGGATAAAGATTTGAGGAACCATTGACAAATGTTATTGACCTCACAGTCCACTCATCCTGCAAACAAGTTGCAAACAACACCGTTGGACTGTTGTCCTGGAGAAATGTACATACACATGACTTCTCCATAGCAGTACATCTTTCTCCATGACCTCTTCTAACCTATAAAATTCTGACTGAAGACACATCTGAGCCAGATCTGGGTGAGACTGCAAAGGAGCAAAGCTTTGGGATTTGGGCACACTTCTCTTTGTTTCTCTGCTCAGGCCTTTTGTGAGCACAGAATACATCTAACTAGAAAACTTTAGACTGTACAGGATCTCTTGGGTCCATTGTCCCCCAAACATGTCAATGGGTGGCCCCGTTACAATTCCAAGTTATAAACAGCAGCACAAATGACACAAAGATAACAAGGCAAAAGAGGAAGAGGAGAAGCCAAGTGAAGAAAGAATATGGTGAGACACTGACACATGGAGTGACCTGCACTCTGATAACCTCCAAACTATTAGATCCTGGACTCACATGCCCTGCTTAGTTTTTTTTAAAAAAAATTATTATATTTAAAGTATAAAAATCAAAACATGTGATCAGAATAAAATATATACAATTCAAAATATATCATCAGAATTTTAAAGATGCAATCAAGATACATTTCTTCAAACCTACAGCTAACTATGAGAACACATGTACATCTGTAGCTACACAGGCTAACAAATAAATCCTTTTCTTCCAACACTCTTTGAATAGGCAGCAGCTTCTTCCTGAGCTCAGAGGAAAGAGAACTCTTCTGGATGGGAGGCAAGGACTTTGTGGCTAAGAGAACATAGAAAACATCCAGGAAAAACTTCTTGGCAAGAGTGGAGCCAGTCAGGTCTGCAAAGTGAACACACAAAATGTAACAGAGGCAGCAATGCAAACCTAAAACATCTAAAGCTTCATATTCCTAAAGCTTCACATTTCCTGGAAACTTCTAAATAGCTGCACAGGGAAACATGCTCCTGCCAGCAGCCCCTTGAGGCAGGCCAGGGCCACACCCTGACCCACTTGCACAGAGCTCCCAGGGGAGCAGCCTGGCCTCTGGGCTGCCCTGGGACAGCAGGAGCCCAGAGCCCTGTGCTTTCCAGCAATGGCTCAGCTGCACATGCAGCCTCCTGCTCCTCTCCCTGATACCGAAATAATGAGAAAAAGGACTAATGTAGATATAGTAGTAGTCATGCTAAGGCTTAGAAAACTGCAGTTTTCGGACAGGCCCTGGGAACCAACCTTGTGAAACAATAGTCAAAGGAATTAGTAGAGCATATAGAACATTTAGAACTGTGAAAACAATAATCAAAGGATTTAGTAGAGCATATAGAACATTTAGAAACTTTCAAGATAAGGCTAAAGTATAATAATAAATAGGGTTCTGGTGATGGGAAAACATGCAAGGGGGATTAAGGGGGGTAGCCTATAGTTCTGAGTAGACAAGCATGCAGAATTTATAACTTTTAGGAATGATATCTACAAGATTTACGTATCTGTATTGTCTTGAAGAATGTGTACTTTTGCAAGTAGACCACTTTGTAAAAAGGTATAAAAACCTGACGGAAAAAGGGAACTGAGGGATCCTGACTTTTTACGCTAGTCCGCAGGTTTCTCCGGGCCCTGAATAAAGCACCGCATAAACTAACTCTGTTAGCTTGTGTTCTGTTTGGGGCATCGGGCAACAGTTTTCTGGCGACCCAGATGGGACTCCGGAGGCAGCAGGGGCGGTTCGTGGGCTGATCCACTCCACGCCGGCACCAGGTGATTTCTGGGGAGGACATCAACCCGTGCACGACCCCGCGCCTGACGGACGACCAGGAGGTAAGCCCGAAGGTGCTTTATTCCTTTTATCGAGGGAAAGGGGGGCCTGCCGATTAAGTCTGAACGGCGTTTCCGCACAGGGGTCACAGACGTCTTTAAGGTTGTGGAAAAGCCTAGGCGCTGACCGTCAGACGCGGCAGTGACCGCGCAGGTTCAGCACTTGCCACTTGCAGAGACGAGAAAGGCAAGGTTTGTGGAAAGGGTGTGAGTGTTGTGTGTGGTGTGTATTAAAAAAAAAAAAAAAAAAAAAAAAGTGTAATGATGCCTTTGAAAACGCTTAAAACTCTAGCAAGTTCCGGGATGGAATCCCGGACGATTCACCTTTGGGCTGTTTATTACAGCATTGGAATGCGGGGAATTTTGGTCAAGAACTAAGTAAAAAGAAATTGATTGATTTTTGTAATCATGTATGGCCTTTATATGAACCCGATGGTATGCAATGGCCTAGGAACGGTACACTGAATCCTGACATTATTACACCTTTGATGCATTTCCTGCAAAGTAATGAAAAATGGGATGAAATACCGTATCTAGACCTCTTTTATTATTTGAAAGATAAACCGGAGTGGCAAAAGGGGTGTGGGATCATGGTTTTGAAAACATTAAAACTGAATTGTGAATGATGTAAGGGATAGCAGAAAGAAAAGGAATGCTCGGTTAAGTTTTCGGAACCTGAAGAGGAATAGCAAAGGGGGAAATGCCAATGGGTGCGGGAGGACTTATGGGTCAATTGAATATGGGAAGAGGAAGAATGCAGCTGGGAATAGATCAATGTGCTCTATGTAAAATAGAGGACATTGGAAAAATGAGTGTCCTCTCAACCAAGGAATGGGTTTTGGGGGAGGAATTATAGCCAGTGGGGATGGAAATCAGGGATTGATGAATACAGGTGCTTTCCCGGGAAATCCACAAGGTATTGCCCAGGCCTTTATGATGGGGAATTACCAGAATCAGAGCTGACTAGACCAGGATTTAAAGGTAATGATGGAAGTAGACGGGGAACCGTTAGAATTTAGAGTAGATACGGGGGCATCATTCTCAGCTGTCAACACTAAGATAGGACCTTTAAGTGATTCTACTATTCAAGTAGTGGGAGTTACAGGGCAAGTTGAGGAACGAACATTTTTGCGGCCATTAGATATAAAATTTGGGGGGAAGGAATTTGACCATCGATTTTTATATATGCCAAATAGCCCAGAATCACTATTTGGGAGGGATCTATTGTCAATGTTAGAAGCAAAGATAATATTTGAAAAAGGTAGAGTAAGATTGGAATTTCCCGAGGAAAATATTGCTAAGCTGTTTGTAGTGAAAGAAGTAGAAGCAGTAGAAATACCACAAGAAATAGAGCAAGCTGTAGTACCATGGGTATGGGAAACAGGAGTACCTGGAAAATCAAAAGCGGCACAACCGGTTGTAATAGAACTAAAAGAAGGAGCCTCCCCGGTAAGGGTAAAACAATATCCTTTGAAATTGGAAGCACGAATAGGAATAGCACCTATGATTGAACAATTTCTTAGCTTAGGAATTTTACAGGAATGTGAGTCAGAATTCAGTACTCCGATATTCCCAGTTAGAAAGCCAAATGGTAAGTATAGATTAGTTCAAGATTTAAGAGCAATTAATAATATCACTAAAGATATACACCCAGTAGTAGCTAATGCGTATACATTGTTGACAGCTGTGTCGGAAAAGTTTAAGTGGTTCACAGTGATTGATTTGAAAGATGCATTTTTCTGTATCCCCTTGGCACTTGAAAGTAGGAAATACTTTGCCTTTGAGTGGGAGAATCCAGACACGGGACGCAAGAAGCAGCTTACCTGGACGCGTCTACCACAAGGATTCAAAAATTCACCAACTATTTTTGGAAATCAATTGGCTTGAGAGTTAGAAGAATGGAAGATGACTCAGTTAAAAGAATCACCTTTTTTTATATGTTCTCCTACAATATGTTGATGATATCTTTATAGCCTCCGCAGAAAAGGATGTTTGCCTTAGACTCACTATTGAATTACTTAATATGCCGGGACAAGCTGGATACCAAGTATCGAAAGAAAAAGCTCAGCTGGTAAGAACCCAAGTGATTTACCTAGGCTGCGAAATTTCACAAGGGGTGCAAAAGTTAGGAATCAATCGAGTACAAGCAATTTGCACCATACCCACACCACGAAATCCGCAAGAGTTAAGATCCTTTTTGGGCATGATAGGGTGGTGCCGCTTGTGGATTCCGGAATTTGGACTGAAAGCAAAACCCCTGTATGAAGCAACCAAAAGCCCTGTGTTTCAGTGGGGACAAACGCAAGAAAAGGCATTTCAGAGTTTGCAACAAGCTTTAAAGGAAGCCCCAGCACTAGGATTGCCGGATCTCACAAAACCTTTTCAACTATACGTAAATGAGAGACAGAGACTGGCAATAGGGGTTCTCACCCAAAAATGGGGCTCATGGAAGCGCCCGGTGGGGTACTTCTCAAAGCAGCTAGACTCTGTAAGTGCCGGATGGCCCAGTTGTCTTAGGGCTGTAGCAGCAACAGTGCTCCTAATTTGAGAAGCCAGAAAATTGACTTTGGGAAAAAGGATGGAAGTATTTGTTCCCCATATGGTCATTACAGTTTTGGAACACAAAGGGGGGCATTGGCTCTCGTCAAGTCACATGTTACAATACCAGGCACTCCTCCGAGAACAGGATGACATTGAATTAAAAATAACCAATCATCTCAATCCAGCAGAATTTCTTAGGAGCAGCAGCCAGGAAGAAGGAGGCGAATTGACACATGATTGCGTAGAAATCATTGAACAGGTGTATGCCAGCCGGAAAGACCTGAAAGATGAGCCTTTGGAAAATCTGGAATGGGAACTGTTTACAGATGGATCCAGCTTTGTGGAAAACGGAACCAGGTATGCGGGATACGCAGCAGTGACTTTGACACAAATAATAGAAGCTCGAGCTTTAACCCCGGGAACTTCAGCCCAGAAAGCCGAGTTTTCTCTGGTAAGAGCCTTAGAATTGAGTCAGGGAAAAAGAGTAAACATTTGGACTGATTCAAAATATGCCTTTGGAGTAATACATGTACATGGAGCACTGTGGAAAGAAAGCGGACTGTTGAATTCTCAAGGATCAGAAATTAAGCACAAAGAACAAATATTAGCACTATTGGAAGCAGTGCATAAACCTCAAGCAGTAGCAGTGATGCATGTAAAAGGACATCAAAATGAAGAGAGAAAAGCGTTCCAAGGAAACCAGTTGGCTGACAGAGTTGCCAAACAGGTTGCTCGAGAGGTATGGACACAATTAGCTTTATTGCCAGCGCGAGCTAACCCTGCCACTTCTTTTCTTGAGCAGAAACCATGGTATACACATGAAGATGAGAAGCTTGCTCAATTTGTTCAGGCCCAGAAGAACGAAAAAGGATGGTATGTCACAGCTGAAGGTCAGGTTGTACTGCCAACAAAAGTAATGAAAACAATTTTAGAAATCGAACATAACAAGTGCCATTGGGGAGCAGACACATTGGTACAATTTTTAAAACGTGAGGTGATTTCCAATCAGATGTTAACAATGGCAAAACGGATTAACGCCATGTGTCCAGTCTGTATTAAAAATAACCCAGTGACACGAAGGCAAATACAACTAGGAAAGTTACAAGTGGGGCCGCAACCAGGAGACTATTGGCAAATAGATTTCTCAGAGCTACCAAAAGCACAAGGGTACCGTTATTTACTGGTGTATGTGTGTACCTTTTCAGGGTGGCCAGAAGCCTTCCCATGCAGGACTAACCAAGCAAAGGAAGTAATTAAAACTTTACTACGGGAAATCATCCCTAGATTTGGAATCCCATTAGGAATGTCCTCAGATAGAGGACCTCACTTTGTAGCTAGAGTAGTCCAAGAGGTAGCCAGAGTGCTAGGGATAGTTTGGAATCTCCATACACCCTGGAGACCACAATCTAGTGGCCAAGTAGAACGGATGAATCAGACATTAAAAGGGCAGATTAAGAAAATTTGTCAGGAAGCGAAGATACAGTGGCCTCAGGCACTACCTCTAGCCTTGCTAAGAATCAGGATTAAGCCCAGAGAAAGGATAGGAGTAAGTCCATACGAAATTTTGTATGGCAAACCATATCATGCTACAACCTACAAAGGGGACCCTCACTTAGTAGGAGATCAAGTATTGTTGAGTTACATTTTGTCTTTAAATAAAGTCCTTACAGCGCTGCGAGGAGCATTGCAGTGGAACCGGCCCCTGCCCTTGGAGAATCCTGTCCATGACATACAGCCAGGAGATCAAGTATATGTGAAAAACTGGAATACGGAACCCTTAAAAGAAGTATGGGACGGTCCTCACCAGGTGATCATGACTACCTACACGGCAGTGAAAGTCCAAGGAATCGAAAACTGGATTCACTCCACTTGAATCAAGAAGGTCCCGTCAAGATGGGAAGTACAGCCTCTGTCAGCAACAAAGCTGGTGTTCAGGGCAAGGCCTTAGTTCTTTTAACATTAGTCTGTATAATGCAGGTGGGAGAAGCATTTGTTAAAATTACAGTTCCGGAGCCAGATGTAATGGTGCCTGAAGGTGCGAGAGTAAATTTAACCTGTCTGTTTTCTGACAACCAGAGAACTGGATTAAAAGAAGTAAAGGTAACCTGGAGACAAATCACCACAGACGAAGTATTTACAGAAGGAATCGTGATATTTTGGGATATGGAACAGCAAAGAGGTAACACTACATTGACAATATCTCATATGCAAGCTGATCAGGTAGGACAATTCTCATGCATTGTGCGGATTAGAGAAAGCTTTGATTATGGGGACATAAATGTAGGTATTCTAAAAGAGAATGAAACCCGAAGGGGGTACTCGGTGGAGGTAATACCAATCAGTGCACGGGTAGATATGTGGGATGGATTGAGAGATACAAGCTTGGCATTACAGAGAAACCAGGAACAAGAAAACTTAGTAGTAGGGTTAATTCGAGATTTTGGACAAATACAAAACGTATCAAAAATAACGGCATGTTTACCTCTGCCACAAGCTGCAGGGGAACCAATCCCTTGGGGAGTGATTCCGGTAGGAAATCTACCCCTAATAAAAAGAGGTGAGAATGGAAGTTGTGAATTAAAATTACGAAATAAAATCGAAATTGAAGTAATATGGGAAAAGGTTGGAGAAACATTAAGATTATTAACCTATAAGGACTGTCTAATTAGCCATGGGAGGTTAGGACAAATTAGGGATTGAGGAATTCAATTAGTGGCAGGGGGAAAAGTAAAACCTGAAGATGCAGCTAAGTGGGAATGTTTTACACCACATTGGCAAAAGAAAAGAATACCTAAAAATGAAAGCTATTATGAATTGATATGCCAGAACTCGCCCCGGCAGGAATCCTCGTGGGAGAGTTGGAAAACGGTATGGGGCCCCAGCATATTAGAACATTATAGTTACATTGGACAAGTTAATTGGTGTGTCCAATGGACAGGAAGCAGAAATGCCACTTACACAGAAGTATCTCAAACCAGCACTTCTACAAAAACTTTGAGCGCCACAAAAGAAAATTGGAACTGCACCCAAATTCTCATCTGTGACACTCCAGAGAATCAAATTAGTTTGGCAGCGGTCAGAGTGCTTATAAAATGGGGTTGTGAGTGTAGAAAACTTAACCATACAATTCCAGGAAAAGCTTTCCCGCAGGACCAGAAGGGTAAAACTTTGAGCTGTAAGGATACAACTATCAGGAGTCCAGGAAATTTAGTATGGATTATGGGACATGGACAATGGACAACACATTTACCGTTAGATGGGCCTGTAACACAAATTACCTTAGGGGTTCCCACATTATGTCCTTTTTGGAAACAGTCTAAATTAACGCAGAAAGAGATGCAGTCACGAACAAAGAGAGAAACAAATGAAGTAGCAGAAGAACTAGGACTGGAAGACGAAGATGAATGGCATGAACCCTCATCAGGAGTTAAATTTGGATGGGTACTGTAATCCTTGTTTGCACCAATTTCTACATATAGAAACCGGGAGATGATGTACAAATTATTAGGACAAACTTAGAGGCTAGCCGCAGTTACAAAGAAAGGATTTAAGGATCTAAATTTACAGTTGCAGGCAACGACAAGAATGACAATCCAAAATAGAATGGCATTAGATTTGCTGTTATTAAAAGAACATGGAGTCTGTGGATACCTCCAAGGAAAGGTCGATCACTGCTGCGTACATATCCCAAATGTCACAGAAGAAGTAGAAAAGGACATAAGTCAATTAGAACAAATTGAAACAAAAGTGCAAGAAGTCCAGGAGGAAGCTGAACATAACTGGGTAGGAGCACTGTTTAGCTCCCTAGGAATCCAAGTCTCTGGTTGGATATCATCAATTGTACAATATGTAATAATGATTGTATTGATTATTGTAGTATGCATGATTATGTATAGATGTCTTTTAGGAATGATTGCTAGAGAAGGAACTTATACTCGACGTGTTATGAGAGCACTGACCCGGAAAGAAGTAATCCTGCCAACTCAAAAAGAAGACTCACCATCCTACTTAGAAACCATAACTTGAAGAATTGAGCATCTTTGCAGAAAATCT
Organism: Oenanthe melanoleuca; assembly: GCF_029582105.1. Taxonomy (NCBI): domain Eukaryota; kingdom Metazoa; phylum Chordata; class Aves; order Passeriformes; family Muscicapidae; genus Oenanthe; species Oenanthe melanoleuca. Next base: position 8,929,049 of record NW_026612650.1, read on the forward strand.
GAAGAATGCTCAAAAGGGGGGAGTTGATACCGAAATAATGAGAAAAAGGAGTAATGTAGATATAGTAGTAGTCATGCTAAGGCTTAGAAAACTGCAGTTTTCGGACAGGCCCTGGGAACCAACCTTGTGAAACAATAGTCAAAGGAATTAGTAGAGCATATAGAACATTTAGAACTGTGAAAACAATAATCAAAGGATTTAGTAGAGCATATAGAACATTTAGAAACTTTCAAGATAAGGCTAAATAAAGGGTTCTGGTGATGGGAAAACATGCAAGGGGGATTAAAGGGGGGTAGCCTATAGTTCTGAGTAGACAAGCATGCAGAATTTATAACTTTTAGGAATGATATCTACAAGATTTACGTATCTGTATTGTCTTGAAGAATGTGTACTTTTGCAAGTAGACCACTTTGTAAAAAGGTATAAAAACCTGACGGAAAAAGGGAACTGTGGGATCCTGTCTTTGGACGGTAGTCAGCAGGTTTCCCCGGGCCCTGAATAAAGCACCGCATAAACTAACTCGGTTAGTTTGTGTTCTGTTTCGGGCATCGGGCAACAGTTCCAGGCTGTTCCTCACCTGCGGCTTTCCCCTCACACAGCCCCGGGGCTTTGAGAGCGCGCGCAGCGTGCACAGCCCGCCCCTCGCTGCCATTGGCTGATGCTGCCGTCACTCCTCGTTCCCGCGCGCTGATTGGGCAGAGCGGGGAGAAGCCCGGCCCCGAGGCCAAAGGCGCCATATTTGGATCGTCTGTGCGGGCCCGGGAGCGGCGGCGGAGCTCGGAGGCGGCCCCGGCGCAGGTGGGAGCCGCGCTCGGTTCTGCGGGGCTCGGGGCTCGCTGCGGGCGGAGGGGGCGGCAGGGGGCTCTGGCTGGTTCGTTGTGCCGTGCCCGGCCCCTGTTCCCCTGGGCTGAGGGCGCTGCGGGAGCGGCTGCCCGCGGTCTCCTTCCCGCTGGGCCTCGGCAGGAGCCGCTGCCGGAGCAGCGCTGGCTCGTCCCGGTTCCTGTGGGGAGCACCGAGGTGCTGCCCTGTGCCCGGGGCTGTGCGGGAAAATTCACGCCGCAAGAGGTTTGTGTGCCCAAAGGAGACAGAGGAGTCCTGTCAAAGTGAGTTTATTGATGAACAAGGGAGAGGTCCTGCGGCATTTGCCCTGGAGTCTGTAAAACGCAGCCTGCTTTCTATCCTGATTTTCCCGGCCGCATCTCCCTCTCCCTTTTCCACTGGCTGAGGTACTTGGAAGGTTCAGACTTCCCGATCAACCTGCTGCGTGTCCCCCTTAATATGCACCTGAGGGGAGGCAGCTGAGCCCCACTCTGGGCTCCATTTGGGCATTTGGGGGTTTTTAGGATGGGGTTTGGGAATAACTTGGGGGTGGCTTTGGGGATTTTTGCCTGGGTTTGGGGATTTTGGGCTGGAGTGTGAGTATTTGGGGCAGAAATTGGGCATTTTGGGGTTTCTGGGATAAGCCAGGGAGTACTACTGGATACCTGACTTCCATTCATTTGTCTCCTTCCTGCCTAGGTGCGATTGCAGATGCTCCAGGCACTGCCTCAGCTGGATCACCTTGGCCAGGATGGGCTGGAACGCTGCCCACACCTCCCCCATGGCCTCCCAGCATTCCTGGCATCCTGAAAATGAGCTCAAGACCCCAAAAACTGAGGTCAAGAAGCCCCAAAACCCCAAGTCCACCTCAAAATGACCCCAAAATTTCCTCTCAATGCAAAAAACCTCCAAACTTTGAGTCCCACAGCCCCAAAATTCCCTCAGGACACCCCCAAATCCGTTCTAGCCCCCAAAAATCCCCACATGCTTTCCAGCATCCCCCCAAATTTCTCCAAAATCCTCCCAGGACCCCCTGAAATCCTCAGATTTTCCCCAAATCCCCCAAGGATACCCCCAATAGTCCCCAAATCCCCCCAAAATCTCCCCCAAAATTTTCTTAAATTCTCCCCAAAATCTCCCCATATTCCCCCTCAAAATTGCCCTGAATTCTCAGAATTGCCCTGAAGATTGCCCCCAGAATTCCAAAAAACCCTCCAAAATTTCAGGCATTTTGAAGGGAATTTTGGAGGATTTTTTGGGATCCCAGGGTTAGAATTTGGGGAATTCTTTGTGTAATTTGGCAGAATTTGTGGGGAGAATTTTTGGAGAATTTTTTGGCAATGCTATTGGGAATTTTGGGTGGGATTTTTTTTATTTAATTTTTGGGGGAAATTCTAGGGGGGATTTTGAGGCAAAATTTCAGGGTAGTTTTAGATAACATTTGGAGATCCCTGGGTTGGAATTTGGGGGATTTTTGGAGGATTTTTCCGGAATTTTTTGGAGAATTTTTGAAGGGAAATTTTTGAGGAAATTTTAGAGATTTTATTTTTGGAATAGTTAGGGATTTTGTGGAAATTTTTTTGGGGGATTTTGCTGGGAATTTTTTGTTAAATTTTAGGGACTGTTTGGGGATCCCAGGGTAGGAATTTGGTAGAATTTTTGGGTAATTTTTTTGGAATTTCTTGGGATTTTGGGGGGAGTTTTATTGGGAATTTTAGTGGATTTTCCAGGAAATTTGTGGGAATTTTCCAGAAATACCAACAAACACAGCCCCCCTCCCACCCCGAGCAGATGTATGCACACCTCTCCTTTATTTCAGTGTAGGACGGTCCCATAATCCAGGAGGGTGAGACCCCAAAAAATTTTGGAACATTGGGGACCCCAAAAATCCAGGCAGCAGGAACTCTTAATGCTCTCTTGCCCCCACAAATTTTGGGGATCTTCCCTTTTTTTTTCGGGGTCTCTTTCTGGGCATCCCAACTTTTTCATCAGAGTCCCCACAATTTTGGGGGGGTTCTGGGGGGAGTCCTTGATTTTTTTGGAGTGGGGCCCTCCATTTGTAGGGTCTCCCCAAATTTTTTTTGGCGGGGTACCCGATATCAAAGTGTATTTTTTTGCGGGGGGTGGATGCCCTGAAATTTTAGTGCCTCGCAGGTGTGAAAGTGCATTTTGGTGGGATCCCGAGTGCTTGAAGTGGTGGTGGGAGGTGTTAATGCACTGGGGCGGGGCTTAGCCCTGGTGGCGGGGCAAAAGGGGAGGGACTTCATTCCCAGGAGGGGGCAGGCTTAGCCCACGCTACAAGGGTGGCAAAAATAAAAAAAACATGGCAATTTACCCAAAATTCCCCAAATATTTCCCTAAATTTCCCCAAAATTCCCTCAAAATCTCCACAAAATTCCACCCCAATCACCCTATTTTTTCCCTAAATTCTCTAAAATTCCCTCAAAAACTCCCCAAATCTCTCTAAATCTCCTACCCAAATTCCCCAGGTTTCTCTAAAATTGTCTAATTTTTCCCAGATTTTGCCATATTTCCCCAAAATTCCCCAATTTTCCCCCAAAATTTCCCCAAATCCCTGCAAATCTCTTCCCACATTCCCAAAATTTTCCAAAATTCCCCAAAAATCCCTCCAAACCAAATCCCCCAATTTTTGCCTAATTACCGAAAATTTCCTTAAATTTTCCTGAAAACTTCCATAGATCTTCCCCAAAATTCCCTCAAAACCTCCCAAAAATTTCCCCAAATCCCCCCTCAAAATTCCCACCAGAATTCAAAAAACCTCAAAAATTCCCACAAATTATGGAAAAATTAGCAAAAAAATCCCCCTTATGTAGCTGCCGGAGCTGGAATGGTTTTGGCTGCCGGCTGCCGCGAAACCCGGGTAACTCCTGGGTGCCTCGAGGCAGAATTCAGCTCCAAGGTCTTAGTGCAAGCCATGCTGAACAATTAGGCAGGCAGCTTTTTTGTGAGGTTCATCTTGGCTTGCAAACCTTAGCTAGCTGGGAATGAGATCTTGGGATGGCAGCAGAGGTTCCGAAGATGGCTTTATTGATCGCTGTATCATCCATGCCCTGAAATTCCCTCCAATTCCCCTTCCCTTAATACCTCCAGGTTCTTTGGTTCCCTCTTTCCTGAGGTTTTCTTGCCCTTCTTCCCCTCACCTCAGCCCCTCTTTCCTCCACCTGGCACCTCATCATTGGTGGAACACTGAGTGAAGATTGGAGCTCATCCAGCTGCTTTGGGAGCATGAAACCATGGCCAGCCCCAGGCGAGGGAGAAAGTTTGCAAGGGCCAATATCAAGCCCATAGAGTGAGGAAGGGGTGGCTAGGGCTCCATGCCCCGCCCTCCAGGGCTCCATGCCCCGCCCCCAGGGCTCCAGGCTCCTCCCCCAGGTTTTTAGTTTTCGCCCCCAGGTATTTAGTCCTCGCCCCCAGGTCTCCAGTCATCTACCCCAGGTCTTTAAGCCTTGCCTCCAGATACTTAGTCCTCGGCCCCAGGTCTTTAGTCATACCCCCAGGGCTCCAGGCCTCGCCTCCACAGCTCCAGGCCCCGCCCCTACGGCTCCAGGCTCCACTCCCAGGACTGCAGGCACTGGTCTCTGGTGCGCACACAGCGCCCCTGAGCTGAGCTCCTTTTTCACGATGGTCACTCAGGACCACACTGGCCCCTCGTAGATATGGGGAGGAAAAAGGGAAGGCGGGGGTGGGGGAAGGGTTCTGGACATGCCCATCAACCCCAAGACCCACATCTACCATCGTTGGGACTGTCCCTCATCTGTTCAAGCCCCTCCCCTGCCCAAGTTCTTCCCTAACCTCCTCCCCCACTCCTTGAGTCCCTCCCCCACCCTTCCCTGACTGTTTGACAGTTCCCCTAAGCACCTCCCCCACCCTTTAAACCCTTCCCTCTCCCTAAGGCCCTTCACCATTTTCTTAGAGGCTTTCTCAGGCCCCACCCCTTCTCTTTCCACCCCTGCCCCTTCTCAATGATAAAGCTCCTCTCTCTTCCCCAAGCCCCTCCCTCAGCCCTCAGAACCCTCTTACGGCCAAAGCCCCCCGCAAATTTTGAGTCCCACAGCCCCAAAATTCCCTCAGGACGCCCCCCAAATCCCACCTAAGCCACCTAAAATGCCCAAATGCTTTCCAGCATCCCTCCAAATTTCTCCAAAGTCCTCCCAGAACTTCCCGAAATCCCCAGATTTCCCCTAAATCCCCCAAGGATATGCCCAATATTCTCCAAATCCCCTCAAAATCTCCCCCAAAATTTCCTCAAAATCTCCACACATTCCCCCTTAAAATTCCCCTGAATCCTCAGAATTGTCATGAAGATTCCTCCCAGAATTCAAAAAAACCCTCCAAAATTTCAGGAATTTTGAGGTAAATTTTTTGGGGAGTTTTGGGGGATTTTTTTGGGATCCCAGGGTTAGAATTTGGGGAATTCTTTGTTTAATTTGGCAGAATTTGTGGGAGGAATTTTTGGAGAATTTTTTGGCAATGTTATTAGCAATTTTGGGGGATATTTTTTTATTTAATTTTTGGTGGAATTTTAGGGGGGATTTCGAGGGGAAATTTTGGGGTAGTATTAGGGAATATTTGGAGATCTCCATTGGAATTTGGGGAAATTTTTGCAGAAATTTTAGGGACCTTATTTTTGGAATAGTTAGGGATTTTGGGTGAATTTTTTGGGGGGATTTTGCTGGGAATTTTTTGTGAAATTTTAGGGACTGTTTGGGGATCCCAGGGTAGGAATTTGGTGGAATTTTTTGGGTAATTTTTTTGGAATTTTTTTTTTTTTTTATTTTTTAGGGGGAATTTTGTTGGGAATTTTGGGAATTTTAATGGATTTTCCAGAAAATTTTGGAGAATTTCCCACAAATACCAACAGACACTGCCCCCCCCAAGCAGATGTGTGCACACCTCTCCTTTATTTCAGTGTAAGGGGGTCCTGTAATCCAGGAGGGTGAGACCTCAAAAATTTGGGAACTTTGGGGACCCCCAAAATCAGGGCAGGGGGGACTCTTAACTCTCCCTTTCCCCTACAGCTTTTGGTGGTCTCCCCTTTTTTGGGGGTCCCTTTTCTGGGCATCCTAACTTTTTCAAGGGGTCCCCTAATTTTTGGGGGAGCTCTGGGGGGAGTCCCTGATTATTTTGGAGTGAGGTCCTAAATTTGTGGGGTCACTATTGCGTGGCGACCCGGTTCAAGCCCGGCACAGCGGCCTTACCCCAGGCCACTCAGTCCATATGCTTCTGGATACCAACGTGGTGGACGGCAAATGGCATTTATTGAAGGGTCACAAGGGTTTTTATAGCTTGGGCAGTCAGTGTCATTTCCTTCTGCTCACGTCCGGCTGGTGCGGCCTGGTACAGAGCAAAGGTCTGACTGCAAGGGGGGAAGGGGTCCTGACTGACCGTACAACCTGATATCTTCTGCACACATATCCCTAACTCTCCACATTTCCCCCCTCCCTCATGATTAGTAAAAATCGTATAAAACTATAAAATGTAGACATTATGAAATTTTATGGGTTAGTAAAGATAGTATAAAATTGTAAATTTGTTATTAACAGGCACGCTTTGAAGTAATTGTCGGCGTTCGACGAACATAATGTTAACCGTTTCTAAACGCTTTTTAACGAATAGCACCAATTTGTTTAATATGCAAGGCCCGAAGATTAGTGTTAGTAAGATTATAGTGAGTGGGCCTATTAGGGTAGAAATTAGGGTGGTGAGCCATGGGGACTGGTTGAACCATGACTCGAACCAGCCGTGTTGAGCTTCTCTGTCCATTTTTGTTAGGTTTAGTTGGTTTCTCAGTTCGGCCATGGAGACTCTAACGACTCCGTGGTGGTCCACATAAAAGCAGCATTCCTCTTTTAAGGTGGCTCACAGGCCTCCTTGCTGCATGAACAAAAGGTCCAGTCCTTGCCTGTTTTGGAAGACGACCTCTGAGAGTGAAGAAAGGGTTTTCTAGGGAAGAAATGGATTTCTCACTTGTCTGCAAGTCCTCGTCGACAGTCATCTGCAGTTGGGCCAGTCCTTGATGTTTTTTTGCAATGGCCAAGACGCCTGTGGCAGCGCCGTTAGCTCCTAAACTGAGGAGCATTGCGATGGTGATGCCCGTTATCACTTCTCGCTTGTGGAGCCGGTCGGGTTCCTCGAACAAGCAGTACACTTCTTTTTCCTTGCGATACTTGACTCTGGGGACAATTAAAATTGGACACAGAAGTCAGTAGAATGATCAAATTTGTCAAGGACTACGCATGGGCTTACCCCGGATCGTTGACAGACTCACATTCCCAATGCAGCTGGGATCACCCACTGGAACTTCCCCCCTTTAAGTTTGACGAATTCCCGGCAGACATTGCCCATCTACTTTGCCAAGGTTGCATTGCCAAAGCATTAGCCTTGGCCCTTAACCTGGCTTAGGGTAATGCCTCTCCGGGGGGTGTCCCATTTGCATTGGCGTGGACTGTCTGACTTTGAAAAGATGAATGGGAGATCGAGGGTAACACCTTCGTAAAAAGGGGGTCGTGCATCATAGCATAACCAGCATGATTCTGTGAGGTTTGGGTTTGATTGGTTTAACGATAAAAAGGTAGCATTTAACACGCTTAAAAATGGATTGGAGAGGGTTGGTTTGGCTAAGAGATCGGATGGGGAGGAGGTAGATTTTAGCATCTGTGTTTTGTGGCTAGAGCTATGGTTAGCTGCGATCTCCTTCCTGGGTCTACTCATTCCAAGAACCGGATTGCGTATGTTCGTCCAGATGCGGCGAGAAAGATGAACAAAGGCTGTCCATGCTTTGCCCATGGCCCAGCCATCATGGGTCGGCTGCAGGATTGTCATTATATAGCCTGTGCAGGTGTGCTGTTTCCTGCCTTGGGCAAGATCACGTACCCATCCAAATTTTGTTTCGAGACAGCCATGGGGAGTATACTTAATTTGCAGGAACTTATCAGGCTGTTGTGGTTTCCATCTATTGCTTGTCACAATAGTTTCACACCCCCAATATCCACAATATCCATACCCTGGGTAATTACAGTAACTTTTTCCTGGGTTGGAAGCAGGGAACAATTAGGTCTGAAATAATGTTGTCTCCTTGAATTTGGGGAACCCTGTATGCGAGGGAAAAATGTCTTTTAGCCTGAACTTGAAAGATGGGGTGTCGGCTACAACAATTTCTTTGATGACCCTCTCACCTGAGAGATGGCGTAGAGCCCACCTGAACGACTGGTGAGGGTAATGCTTTGTGTCTGCCTGTCCTCCGCCTACTAACCCTAGAAATAAGATAACACAAAGATACCGTTGCTGCTTTGATTTTGATGGTGTGAGCTTCTCAGGTGATGCCGGGTTGCTCGGTGTTCTCTCTCTCTTTCCTGGTAGTGGGGCGCACAGGTTGCGAGGGTGTCCGATGATCCAGTCCTGCGACAAAGTCTCACAATTCTCATTAGCTCCACTCTGAAAGTCTGGTTTGATAGATTTGAGTGGACACCATTTAATGTCCCCATCTTTTTTAACGGCCGCATACCCCCGCCCCGTGAGTACTAGTCTCCAACCTTGTTCCCACTCCCCTAGTTCATTTTTGATCACAACCCGTGGGCCTTTCTCTAGTGCTCGAGTGGTCCAGTGTCTCTGGGTGGGACTGTTTGTTTTATCCTTCCTAGGGAATTGATTTAACGCTTGCAGCGAGGTTGCTAGTATGCTCGTCTGGTCACTCGGGGGAATGGTATTGGTGAAACCTTCTGTCTTTGCTAGTACTTCCAGTTTAGTTTTCAGAGTCTGATTTGCTCTTTCAGCGATGGCTTGTCCGGTGCTGTTGTACGGGATGCCATGTACCAATGCGATGTTCCATTTCGAGACGAATGCTTGGACTGTCTTTGAGATGAAGTTTGTGGCGTTGTCTGTCTTGATTTATTTTGGAACTCCAAGCCATGCCATGGCTGTCAGCCAATGTTGGATGGTCGCTTTGGAATTGCTGTTGGGATGTTCTATGACCACAATCATACCGCTGTATGTATCCACGGTAACTGCGAGCCACGCTCGGGGTCTTAACAGCTGGCATTGTGTAAAGTCTGTCTGCTATATTTCTGAGGCTTTGAGGCCCCTAGGGTTGACACCGCTTGACCACAGTGGTGATTTCTGGCAGTGAGGGCATGTAGCGACGACGTGCTTTGTGTCCGCGGTCGAAATTCTGCACTTCTTCGCGAGTGCTTTTGCTCCAATGTAAAGAGATTTATGCAACTGACAGGCTTCTTTCAGCATCCATACGCCTTTTGCATCAGCGTCAGCCTTGTCATTGGAAATCTGGTAGAATCCTTTGATCGGGTCATGGCTGTTGACGTTGATGACTGATATGGTGCCATTCTGTGAATAGAGTGCTTCTTCTAGTGTCATTGCCACCGTGGACGCTGACACACCTGGTCCGGACATGGCTAGGCAGAGCTTGGCCACAAATATGGAGTCAGTCACAATATTAAGGTGTTCTTCTGGGAACAGTTCGTACGCTAGCACTACGGCAGCTGCTTCAAGTTGTTGGACTGAAAGCGTGGGGTCGGTTGTCTTGACGCATTGCCATTGTGCTCCTGACTGCCATACTGCCGCTGCGGTGGAGGTCAGCGACGATGCGTCCTTGAAGATGGTTGGTTCTGCCTGCGGTCGGTCGATTATCTTTGGTGGGAGGTCGATGTCGATGACCGTGAGCAGCTGAGTCCAAGGGGGTTTTGCCGCGTAGCGAATCTCTCTTCTGAAGCCTGCAAGGACCATGGCAGGTATTCAGATATTGTTGTTGACTGCGCGGAGAGCTGTTTGCGGAAGGGCAAGTATATCTTGGCAGGTTCGATGCCCAGATGTCTTAGGGCAAGTTTCCTGCCTTTCATGATGAGGCTGCTGAGGCACTCGACTCCCAGGGAAAAGACCACCCATTGTATCGGTTGGGCTTTGTCAGGGAGTCCTTGGGCTAGGGCTCTGTCCAAGTTTAGGACAAACCTGGGGGGAAACCTCCAATGGAGCCCCCCCAGAGAAGAAGCCCCCATCACAATTCCTCCTCCCCAGTGGGCTCGGAAAGAATTTTACTCAGGGGGGAAAAGTGGAAAAAAACCTATTTATTAACAAACAAAAGAAAAACACTTCCCAGCAACAGGAAAGTACAATCCCAGATGACAAAAAACGTTTTCACCAAAGTAAGAGACGGTCGCTGCTGGGAAGGGCGAGAAGCTTCTTTGGCAGGCTCTGGAGGCAGTCTCTGATGTCCAGGACCCATCCAGAGCCGGTACAGATCTTCAAGCTGAAGGAGAGAAGGGTGGAGGGGGTGGAAAGCAGCAGCCGCAGCAGCAGCAGCAGGGCAGAAGCAGCGGGGTAGCAGCCGGGGTAGCTAGCAAGCGGGCAGAAAGGAAGCAGCAGCAGCCGGGCAAGCCAAGCAGCACAGCCCTGGGGTCCCACCCCCCCGGGGGTGGGGGAAAGGGCACCGACGGCAGCTCCATGCAGACAGAGAGGTGTGGGGGTGGGAGAGAAGCAGACACAACACCAACCCAGGACATTCCACCCCTTATCCCACATCGTGAACATTACACACGATAGGGATATACACCCACTAACTACAACGTAAAAGCTTTCTTCCGACTTGCTCAAACCTTCAACACTTATACATTTCCTCTCATTTCACTTAGTCCTTCAACACTTACATATTTCTTTCTGTCTCATCCTACAACCAGTTCTCCCTGTGGTACACATCGTGTTGTTCCATCTTCCTGCATTATCCACCACGTGCATCCTGGTCCTTGAGCAAAGACAATCCCACAAATGGGTTTGCCTGTACTCGAGGCAGGATTAACCCATACTGCCTTTCGTAACAAACCTCTAACATGGGCCACTGGGACTTTATCTCCATCCACTATATTAAGGGAGTCAGATTGGGCAGGCCCTGCTTGGTTGATGGAACCTCTGGTGTTAACTAACCAAGTAGCCTTTGCTAGATGTTGTTCCCAGTTTTTAAAGGACCCTCCACCCAATGCCTTCAGAGTAGTTTTCAGTAATCCATTGTACCTTTCCACTTTACCTGCAGCTGGTGCATGGTAAGGGATGTGGTACACCCACTCAATGCCGTGTTCTCTAGCCCAGGTGTTAATGAGATTGTTCTTAAAATGAGTCCCATTGTCTGACTTGATCCTCTCAGGGGTGCCATGCCTCCAAAGGACCTGCTTTTCCAGGCCCAGGATGGTTTTGCGGGCTGTAGCATGAGACACTGGATACGTCTCTAACCATCCAGTTGTGGCTTCCACCATGGTCAGCACGTAGCGCTTGCCCTGGCGGGTCTGAGGCAGTGTGATATAATCAATCTGCCAAGCATCCCTATAGTTATACTTAGACCACTGCCCCCCATACCAGAGAGGCTTCACCCGCTTGGCCTGCTTGATGGTAGAGCACGTCTCACAGTCATGGATAACCTGAGAGGTGCTGTCCATGGTTAAATCCACCCCTCAGTCTCGTGCCCACTTATAGGTGGCATCTCTGCCCTGATGGCCTGAGGCATCATGGGCCCATCGAGCTAGGAACAACTCTGCCTTGTGTTCCCAATCTAAGTCTATCTTCGACACCCCTATCCTTGCAGCTTGATCTTCTTGCTTATTATTTTGCTGCTCCTCATTGGCTCTACTTTTGGGGACATGGGCATCTGCATGGCGAACTTTCACAGGTAGTCTCTCTAATCGAGTAGCGATGTCTTTCCACTCTTCAGCAGCCCAAATTTGTTTTCCTCTGTGCTGCCAGTTTGCCTCTTTCCATCTCTTCAACCATCCTGTCAGGGTCCACACCACATGCGGAGTCCTGATAGGTTCTTTTAGGGATCTCAAAGCGCAAAAGACACAACAGGGGACAAAACCAGTTACTTTTGCAAAAGATGCACTTTTATTTAGTGCCAACAGAATGCGATAGAGGGACAGAGAGAGAGAGAGACAGAGACAGAGAGAGAGAAAAGGGGTTGGGATTATAGCTACCAGACGGGCAGACGATCCTCGTGGAACCAGCCAATAGATGTCTGTTGCCGTCCGGGGAGATCTCGAGAGTGTTCAGTTTGAAGGTATGTTTTATAGTCTTTTCCAAGGCGTCGGGCGACTGGCCAAAAGGGAGGAAGATTTATGGACTATTGTGTGTGGAAATCGTTGCTCAAAGAAGCAGGTGGAAACAGGACGGTCAGTCCTGCAGCAGCCTGCGTAGAAGCAGCACACCGTGAGCAGTCCATTGTTCTTACACCTGTGGGAGCAGACCGGCCCTGGTTGGGATGGGCACCGCCTGAGAACAGTCACTTGGCATTCTTCTCTTCCCTGGCCAGCGCCTTTAAACTGCAGTTCTTTAGGCCTCAGGCGAGGGTCGTTGGGCAGAACAAACGAGAGGCTCAAAGATGGACTCTTACACCACCCCGTGACCAACGAGTGTTGCTGAGGATCTCCAGCAGTGTGATGTTGTGACGATGTCAGGACCCGTCATTGGTAGCATATCCCGGAAAACAGGGACAGAAAAATTAGGGATAAGAGGGAAAGAGGTAAGGAAAAGGAAAGATTTAGACACAAGATTAATAAATTAAAATAATCACAAGAAATTGATTGAAAAACAATTTTTCATAACAAATTGAAAGACAATTTTTTAAACAAATCACAATCATATTAGTTGAAAACTTCTGAACAATCAAAATTAATATAAATCAATAAAATAATTTTCAAACAATTATTAAAGCAAATCAATTAATAAAATAACTTCCAAATAATATTAAAGGAAATCAATATTGATTATAATATGTTTAACAAAATTGATTAAAACAATTGTTTTTGTAAAACCATTTTCAAACAAAAAACTTAACATTATTTAAAACTAAAAATACCAATCATACAAACACAAAAATTTGAATGATTTTTTTTTTAAATCCATTGCTACATTTTCTACAAACACTAAATCACAAGCAGTTCTTAAGCATGCACACCCATTGCTCATACACCCCAATAGCATTTCAGGAATCTCCTTTGGATAACTTTCAAAGTTACAGACATTTTGACCTATGTCTAAGCAAATATCTTGAGCTCTGATTGCATTACTTTTACAGATAAACACTTGTTGTTTTCAGACAATGTAAGTTTCCAAATTAATAGTTTGTTACTTTTCACCGATTTGACAGGCCCATTCTCTATGCTCAAAAGGATAGAGAATAGCTCCGTCATGATTCAGCCTTAATGCAATGAGAGGGAATATTGAATGTACGGAAACATTACATATGGTCAGTGCAAAGGCTGTGGCTGTGCTTATGCTGGGGTAGTAGTTTCACCAGGATTGGAATTCCTTTTCCTCCACTTCTCATATAATTAAGGCAGCAACTGACTGCATCCACAATTGAACCTGGATACAGCAGAGAGCTAAAGAAATGTTAGCCAATTTATTCATTAATACTTCTAAATCAATACTATTCAAAATTCCCAATCTTGTTCCCACAACACCGGTTATGTCTCTTGTTTGTTTCTTGAAAGGATCCTCCTGGTCTTGCATTGGCAATTTGACTTGTTTAAAAGACCATGCTGATTTAAACAATATTTGTTTTTGGCTAGTTTACCATATTACCTAAGATCCAATTTTAAAGATTTTCAGGCTCAGTATAACCGGTGGTTGGGTAGTAGGTGTTATAACATTAACATCAAGTTCCCCTCAGTATTTTATATTGTTTTTACCACACATAATTTCATAGGAAAATTGTACAACAGTTCAATTCTGATTTTGAATCTTCACAAAATATAACACAGCTGTAAGGTCCTGTGCTGTAACTGTATACACGTTTGATGAGGGATTCAGCAATTAATCTTCATGTTCTGTGGTATTATTCTGTGAAAAGTAAACACAACAGAATCTGCCACAAAGAGGCAGGAGGTTAAAATGATGGAACTATTCAGCATGTAATGCAGATTGGAATTCTGTTAACTTCCCAATAATTTGCTGCCAAAAAGGGAGCCACTCTGTACCTCCTTTAAACACAGGATAAGAATTAGTGTAGTTGCAGACAAAGGAGGCACTCTGTGCTTCAAGCTGGAAAACATTCCAAATAACCATCAGCATCCCAACCCAAGAGCCACCCCGTCCCCCAGCAATAATTTGTTCAGCAGAAACATTAGTGAACACAAAGTTAGTGAACAAAGATTGTTTGGGGGAGAGAGCAGAGGCTACTTTAATTACTGAGGCAGGTTTGTCATAGCTGCTACTCAAGCTCCCAGTTTCTGTTATTGCCACATTTTTTACAGTTCCTTTTGTTACTGAGAATTTCTGGGCCACCCCGTCAAGGGAGGCAGTCCCAGTAGTGGCTGTCTTCAAAAACTTCACTTCCTGAGAAGGTTTTTGAATTTTCCCTGAGGCAATTTGCAAGTTAGAGCTTTCCAAATGGGAGATTATTTTTTCTTGGGTATCTCCCACTACTTCTATTTTATCTCCTCCCACAAGGGTATCATCAGTATATTGATAAACAGCCCCATTGTCAGGTTTGGGTTTTTGGTTTGGCCATACAGGGGAGTTTTGCAAGTTCTGTATAACCGGTTTGAGCCCTTCTTTGGCACCAGAAGAAGGAGGGTATTGTTTTACATTTACAGGTAATTGCATAGGTGATTTATAGCCAGCAGTGAGTTTTATTTTATGTATAATTTGCAAGCAGGCAGCTTTTTGAATGTTTTTTAGGAGTTGGTCTGGAGTACCAACTAAAGTTACAAGGTCTCCCCTTTCCAAAGGGTTAAGCCCTGCTGCCCAAAAAACAGCATGCTGAGTTAGGGACCATAAGTTACGTTTGACTTCTGTTGTTAAGAAAGTCCCATGTCCCCAGTACCCACTAGCTGCTTCTTCTGATAATTTAGTAGCAGTGTACAGGATTTTTGTAGTGGTTATTTGTGGGTCAAAATTCTCATCATTGATAAAACTGTATTCTGTTTTAACCAAAGGTCTCAAGCTAGGGCAGCAATATTCCCTACTATTTTTCATCAGAGTCAGTTCTTTTTGAGGATATAATAGATTAATTTCCTTTTCCTCTGTTTCTTTTGGTAAATCAGTGTGTTTTAAAGTGTTGGTGTGTTCTTGTCTTAGGGCAGCTCTTAAAGAATGATTCTCATCTCTTAAAGAATGAATCTCATCTCTCAAAGCATGATTGTCATTCCTTTCTTCATCTAATTGTTTTTGCAAAATTTCCACTAAATTTTGTAGGGAGTTAATAATTGCTCTTTCTTCACTTCTTCGCGTAAAGCGAGTTTCTATAGCTGCCGTAAGACAGGCCCCCAAAACTGAGCAGAGAATGGTCTTATTTTTGCCCAGTTTGAATTTTGTTTCATGTTGCAAAGAATGTATCCTATCAATCACATTTTCTAAATTAAACCAGTTACTGTATGCCCAATCTTCTCCCCCTTGGGAGGGTCTAGCTTTGTACTTAGCTAGCAAAGCATAAAAAGCATTTTTATTTTCTTCAGACATTTTTTACGAAGGGACTAAAACCACTCTCAGGGAGGCACACGTAAAGTTACACAAAAAGCACAGCTAAAACTGTGTTTCCCTTCTCGTCCCTGGAGCGGGTGAAGAGACCACACTACTTGGGAGGAACTACCTTAGTTACAAAACAGCTTGTCTCTTCGCAATCCCAAGTAGTCAACAACAAAACAACAAACACCCAGCCTTTAGCTGAGGACAACCCCTTTCTTCCCTGCCTGGGTTAGGGGTCCAAACCAAGAAAACACCCAGCCTTTAGCTGAGAACAATCCCCTTTCTTCCTTGCCTGGGTTAGGGGTCCAAAACAAGAAAACACCCAGCCTTTAGCTGAGAACAATCCCCTTTCTTCCTTGCCTGGGTTAGGGGTCCAAAACAAAAAAAAGTAAAAAACACCCAGCCTTTAGCTGAGGACAATCCCCTTTCTTCCCTGCTTGGGTTAGGGGTCCAAAACCACAAACACCCAGCCTTTAGCTGAGGACAATCCCCTTTCTTCCCTGCCTGGGTTAGGGGATCAAAAACTGCCTGAGAGGTTCTCTCCTCAACTACAACAAGCAGTTTAACAGCACATACACATCAAAAACACAAGTCCCATCTTTTGCACAGTTGAGATCCTTTACAAAAAATTCTCTGATAACTGAAATGGAGTTGATTCTCCACCTAGGTCTGTGTGCAGATTGCAGGAAGAACCCAATACCACCTCCCTTGCTTTCCAACACTGTTCAGTCCTTACAGTACTGACAGGCTGGGTGCGGCTGAAATGGCACAGGTCTTCCTCTGGTACAAAGTGCACAGAAAACCCCCAACTCCTCCAGTATCAGGGAATCCTGTCCGTGACGCCAATTAAATGTCAGGGTCCACACCACATGCGGAGTCCTGATAGGTTCTTTTAGGGATCTCAAAGCGCAAAAGACACAACAGGGGACAAAACCAGTTACTTTTGCAAAAGATGCACTTTTATTTAGTGCCAACAGAATGCGATAGAGGGACAGAGAGAGAGAGAGACAGAGACAGAGAGAGAGAAAAGGGGTTGGGATTATAGCTACCAGACGGGCAGATGATCCTCGTGGAACCAGCCAATAGATGTCTGTTGCCGTCCGGGGAGATCTCGAGAGTGTTCAGTTTGAAGGTATGTTTAATAGTCTTTTCCAAGGCGTCGGGCGACTGGCCAAAAGGGAGGAAGATTTATGGACTATTGTATGTGGAAATCGTTGCTCAAAGAAGCAGGTGGAAACAGGACGGTCAGTCCTGCAGCAGCCTGCGTAGAAGCAGCACACCGTGAGCAGTCCATTGTTCTTACACCTGTGGGAGCAGACCGGCCCTGGTTGGGATGGGCACCGCCTGAGAACAGTCACTTGGCATTCTTCTCTTCCCTGGCCAGCGCCTTTAAACTGCAGTTCTTTAGGCCTCAGGCGAGGGTCGTTGGGCAGAACAAACGAGAGGCTCAAAGATGGACTCTTACACATCCCCACAGAGCATTGGCTACCACCCAGGAATCAGTGTATAAATAGAGTTTCGGCCATTTCTCTCTCTCTGCGATGTTAAGGGCCAGTTGGACGGCTTTGAGTTTGGCGAATTGACTAGATCCACCCCCTCTTTCAGTGGCCTCTGCAACCAGTCATGTGGGGCTCCGTACAGCTGCTTTCCATCTATGGTTCATCCCCACGACGCAACAGGAACCATCAGTGAATAGAGCATAGAGTGTTTCCTCTGCCGGTAGCTGGTTGTATGGTGGAGCTTCTTCAGCCCGTGTCACTGGTTCTTGTTCTTCATCCGCGACACCGAAACTTTCACATTCAGGCCAGCTTGTAATTATTTCCAGAATCCCAGGGCGATTCAATTTTCTAATCCGGGCGCACTGAGTGATGAGGGCTATCCACTTGCCCCATGTGGCACTAGTGGCATGGTGGGTTGAGGGAACCTTTCCGCTGAACATCTACGCCAGCACTGGTAGTCGGGGTGCCAGGAGGAGCTGTGCTTCCGTACCAATCACTTCTGAAGCTGCTTGGACTCCCTCGTAGGCGGCCAAAATTTCCTTCTCCGTTGGGGTGTAATTGCCTTCAGACCCTCTGTAACTTCTGCTCCCAAATCCCAGGGGTCAGACTCGGGTCTCACCAGGCACCTTCTGCCAAAGGCTCCAGGACAGACCATGGTCCTCAGCTGCAGAGTACAGTATGTTCTTCACATCTGGTCCCATCCTAACTGGGCCAAGAGCTACCGCATGGGAAATCTCCTGTTTAATCTGGGCAAAAGCTTGTTGTTGTTCAGGGCCCCAGTGGAAATCGTTCTTCTTGCGAGTGACCTGGTAGAGAGGGCTCACAATCTGGCTGTACTCAGAGATGTGCATTCTCCAAAAGCCTATGGCACCTAGGAAAGCTTGTCTCTCCTTCTTGTTAGTAGGTGGGTACATAGCTGTAATTTTGTTAATAACATCAGTAGGAATCTGACGCCATCCATCTTGCCTCTTCACTCCCAGAAACTGGATCTCACGAGCAGGTCCCTTAACCTTACTCTTCTTGATGGCGAAGCCGGCTTCCAGGAGGATTTGGATAATTTTCCCTCCTTTCTGAAACACTTCTGCTGCTGTGTTCCCCCATACGATGATGTCATCAATTTATTGTAGATGTTCTGGAGCCTCACCCTTTTCCAGTGTAGCCTGGATCAGTCCATGACAGATGGTGGGACTGTGTTTCCACCCCTGGGTCAGTCGGTTCCAGGTGTACTGCACACCCCTCCAGGTGAAAGCAAACTGAGGTCTGCACTCTGCGGCCAGAGGAATGGAAAAAAGGCATTGGCAATGTCAATGGTGGCATACCACCTTGCTGCCTTGGACTCCAGCTCGTACTGCAGCTCCAGCATATCCGGCATGGCAGCGCTCAGCGGTGGAGTCACTTCATTCAATGCACGATAGTCCACAGTTAGTCTCCATTCTCCATTAGATTTTCGCACAGGCTAGATGGGGCTGTTGAAGGGTGAGCGGGTTTTGCTGACCAGCCCTTGGCTCTCCAGTTCACGGATCATCTTGTGGATTGGGATCACAGCATTTCGAGTTGTCCTATATTGCCGGTGATGTCCTACTGAAGTGGCAATTGGTACCCATTGCTCTTCTCCTTTCAGAAGTCCTACTGTAATGGGATTCTCAGACAGTCCAGGCAAGGTGTTCAATTGCCGGATGTGCTCTGCGATCACAGCTGCTATCCCGAATGGCCACTTAAGGCCTTTTGGGTCCTTAAAATAGCCGCTTCAAAGGTAATCTATGCCCAAAATACATGGGGCCTCTGGACCAGTCACAATAAGGTGTTTCTTCCATTCCCTTCCAGTTAAACTCACTTCAGCTTTCACCAGGGTGATGTCCTGTGAGCCACCTGTCACACCAGCAATAGAAACAGATTCTGCCCCCACAAATTTTGACGGAATTATTGTACATGGGGCACCTTTGTCAACTAAAGCTCTATACTTTTGTGGTTTCGATATGCCAGGCCACTGAATCCACACAGTCCAAAAGACGCGGTTCTCCCTCGCCTCACCCTGGCTAGGGGCAGGGCCCCTCTAAGTCTGTTTATCCTTCTTTCCTGGGGCATACGTCTTAGAAGTTCCTTCGAGAGGGTCAGACTGTCATTATCACTATCATATTTGGCACTTTGGGTATGGGCAACAGGAGCGGCTCTCCTTGAAGTGGAACTTCTTCTTTCAATCTTGCCTTCCTTCAAATCCCTCACCCGTTGTGCCAGAGCAGCTGTAGGCTTTCCATCCCACCTCCTCATGTTCTCTCCAGAATCCTGCAAGAAAAACCATAGCTTGGCCCGGGGAGTGTACCTCCTCTCCCCATCGGGGAACGTCATCGTTGGCTGCCAGGACATCTAATTTGCACAGCTGAAATTTGGAGGAGGTCCTCCTTAATCTCCTCCCTGAGCCTCTTATGATTGTCCTCTATCTTGTCCTCTAAATTTTGTAAGCGTGTTTCCACGGCGGCGATTCTGGCATGGGTTGGGCCATGCACAGCATCTGCGTATGCCTGGAGTTTCTTCGCCATGTCGAGCACGGTTTCTTATATCTCTTCCTGCTTCATTATTGACAAAGCAGAGGCATATTCAGATGGCCCAAGTTGCACAAGCTTTCTCCACATTACAGGGGTGCATGGTACCAGGTCTGGATTCCTAGTTGTTATATCACCCGAAAAAATAATCTCTGCCACCGCCATCTCCCTCAGACATTGGATCCCTTGCTCTATGGTTTTCCACTGGGTCTGCTGCATACACAGTTCATCAGCACACAGATATCTTTGTGCCAAGCTATCCAGAACACGTGCCCAGAGGCTTTGAGGGTTAGCCCCTCTCATCATTCCTTGATCAATGACCAGATCATGAGACAGGGATCCCAAATGTCTCACTTCAGTGCCATCTAGGATGGTAGCCTCACCTGCCGCATCCCAAAGCTGGACCAGCCAACTAATTATGGATTCATCAGGCCGTCTTGTATAATCCTTTCTTAAACCACGAAGATCTTTTAGGGAAAGGGACTCATTAGTAGTTTCTGATCTCACACTAGTTGTTTTAACTCTTGATTTTATATCAGGAGGCGTTGAAGGTCTTTCTCCTGCATCTTCATCATCATCTTTCACTGGCCGATCGGTCTTCTTTGTGCACTTTCCAGTCCTTGTACTAGTAGCCACAGCCATTGGTTGAAGCTTACTGTCTAATTTCGCCCCTGTCCTCGAGCCTCGGGTGTTAACTACAGCCTGACTAGGTGGCATAGTAGCTACGTTATCTCCCTGTTCCCTTTCCTTTGTTTGTTGTTCTACACTATCTAACAGGGTACAATAAGCATACGCCAGAGCCCAGCTCACTGCAGTGATTTTTTTTCCTTAGGGTCATCCTGACACTTCTCTCTCAGGTATTTTGCAACCTCGACTGGATCCTGAGTCTCTTCAGATGGGAAGTCCCAAACTGTAGGGTCAGAAAATTCTTTTAGAATTTGGCCCATGTTCTCCCATTTCCCATTCCACTCAAGATTCCTTCTGCTTGGCTTTACTCCTAAATCAAGAGTCTCACCAGCCCCTCTGGAAATCTCAGCCTTCATTTTATATAAGCTGCAGACAGTATAGAAAAAACTTACTAAATTAAATACCAGAAAGATGGTTTCCTTAACATTCAGGGAGAACTGAACATTTTCTAACAGAGATGTAAATGATTCAGAGGAGAAGAAGGAAAATAAAGGCAAGAAGTCCTCTTTGCCTGCTTCTCCTCTAATAAATCGAGTGCACAACAAAAACCAGGAAGTATACATCCCTGAAGTAAATTCTAACATTCGCATAAACCTCCTGCAAATCATCACAAACAAGCCTAGCCCAATAAATATTTTGGTTAACACCCCTTTAATGCAAAAGCTACGTATTAGGGACAACACCGGGGCTATCTCCGGATAAGAGAACAAGCCCAAGGACCACAGGGGTATTAACACTTCAAAAAGCCCTAAAGGCCAAATATTCAGGCAGGCTTCCACTCCAAAAGCCATTATGGATTCGAAAAACATACCAATACCAACACAATCAATTGAAAACAAAATATTATTGGAGTAAGGTTTTCTCCACTTTCTCTGGTTTTCCCATACGGGCCACCAAACTATTTGTCCAAGTTTAGGACAAACCTCCAATGGAGTCCCCCAGAGAATAAGCTCCCCTCACAATTCCTCCCCCCCACTGGGCTTGGAAAGAATTTTACTCGGGGGGAAAAGTGGAAAAAACCTATTTATTAACAAACACAAGAAGAACACTTCCCAGCACCAGGAAAGTACGATCTCAGGTGACAAAAAACGTTTTCACCAAAGTGAGAGACAGTCGCTGCTGCGAAGGGCGAAAAAGCTTCTTTGGCAGGCTCCAGAGGCAGTCTCTGATGTTGAGGTCCCGTCCAGAGCCGGTACAGATCTTCGAGATGAAGCGGGGGGAGGGGGCGGGGGGAAAGCAGCAGCTGAGGCAGCAGCAGCAGGGCAGCGGCAATCGGGAGAACAGCAAGCTGGGGCAGAAAACAGCGGGGCAGCAGCAGCAGCAGCCGGGGCAGCAAGCAGCTGGGGCAGCAAGCAGCAGCAGCCGGGCAGCCAGGCAAGCCAATAAGCACAGCCTGGGGCTCCAGCCCCCGGGCGGGGGAGAAGCGGCACCAGCGGCAGCTCCATGCGAGGTGTGGGGGCAGGGAGAGGAGCAAACACAACACCAACCCGGGACAGTGGGGGAAATTGGGGAATTTTGGGTAAAAATGAGAGAATGGGAAAAAATGTGGATTTTGCAGGAAAATGAGGAATTTTGGGGGAGATTTGGGGGATTTTAGGGGTTTTTAGAGGAACTTGGGGGGCCTTGGGCAGATTTTGGGGGAGATTTGGTGGGAGACTTTGGGGTTTTTTGCAGATTCTGGGGGGATATTCAAGTTTTCTAGGGTGAATCTTGGGAGCATTTTGGAGTTACTTGGCTGGGATTTTGGTACTTTTGGGATAATTTGGGGGTAATGTTGAGCTGGATTTTTGCAATTAATTATGGGTATTTAGAGATAATTGTGGGCCAGCTTTAGCTGGTTTTGGGGTTCAGGGATAACTCAGTGGGCACTGAGGGCACTGGGAGGAGGGCAGGCATACTGGCAGGTTTTCCTCACGGAACTTGCTTTGTGAATGGATGGCAGCAATTGGAGGCTGCTGTGCTGACGGACCAGCTGAGAAGCAATGGGAGCAGCCAGTTGGATCTGACGGGAGCCAAGGAAAGGTGGAAAATGCCCCCTTTCACCGCCGGCCTTTCCTGCAGTAAGCCAATGGCCCTGGGGCTCCCTCGCTGCAGGCCGGGCCGCAGGGATGGGCTTGGGAGGCCGGGCCAGGCCCCGTTTTTCAACCACGGTCCCAAGAGTGGCGGGGGAGAGGCTGAGGGCTCCTTGCAATGATCTCAGCCCGCTCTTTTCCCCCTCCTGGCTCGGTCGCGGCTCGGCTTTGTCAGCTGCTGGGAGCGGCCTGGGGTCGCTGAGCTCTCGCAGGCGCCCGCGCGGCCTGAGGGGAGGCGGCTGAGCGCCGCTCTGGGCTGCATTTGGGCATTTGGGGGTTTTTAGGATGGGCTTTGGGAATAACTGTGGGGATTAAGGGCTGGAGTTTGAGTATTTGGGGCAGAATTTGGGCATTTTGGGGTTTCTGGGACAACCCAGGGACTATTACTGGATACCTGGCTTCCATCCGTTTGGTCTTCTCCTTGCCTGGTTGCAAGTGCAGATACTTAAGGCACTGCCTCAGCTGGATCACCTCGGCCAGGATGGGACGGAACGCTGCCCACATCTCCTCCATGGCCTCCCAGCATTCCTGGCACCTCGAAAATGAACTGGGACCCCAAAAACTGAGCTCTGGAAGCCCCAAAACCACAAGTCCACCTCAAAATGGCCCCAAAATTCCCTCTCAACGCCAAAAAAAAGCCCCAAACTTTGAGTCCCACAGCCCCAAAATTCCATCAGGACCCCCCAAAAAATCCCTCCCAAAAATCCTAAAATCCTACCAGCATCCCCCCAAATTTCTCCAAAATCCTCCCAGGACCACCCAAAATCCCCAGATTTCCCCCAAACCCCCAAGAATCCCCCTAAACTCCACAAATCCCCCCAGAATCTCACCCAAAATTTCCCTAAATGTCTCAAAAATCTCCCATTTCCCCCAGAGCCCCCCTAAAGTCTTCTTGAAAATCCCCCCAGAACCCCTCAAATTCACCAAATTCTACCAAAATCTTCCCCCACATCCCCAAATTCCCCCAGAAACTTCTCCAGGATTCCTCCAAAACCACAATCTCTCCCAAAATGCCCCCCAGAATATCCTCAAATCCCCCCAAAATCTCTCCAGCCCCCTACAAAATTCTTAAATCCATTTCAAAATCCTCAAATTCCCCCCAAAGCCACCCAGCACTTCTCCCGTACCTTGGTCTTAGTTATCACGTTGGAGTTGAGCTCGGGGCTCCTTTCCAGGAACTTCCTGCGAGGGGGAGAGGCTGAGGCCACGCCCCCAGTCCCCAAAAAATCTCGTTTAGGGACCCCCAAGAGCTCTTCAAAATTCCCCAAATCCCCCCCAGTCTTCTCCAAATCCCCCCAGAATCCCTTCAGGAATGACAAAAATCCCCCAGGGACCCCCAAAGTCCCCATACAATGTCCAAAATCCTCCAAAATCCCTTCAGGGACCCACAAAATCTCTCCAGAGACCCTCAAAATCCCATGTGGATCTCCCAAAATTCCCTCAGCTTTCCAAAATTTCCATCAGGGACCCCCAGAATTCTCTTAGGATCTGAAAATTTCCATCCGCAACCCCATAATCTGCCAAAATCCCCACAGGATTTCAAAATTCCCATCAGGGCCCCCAAAATCTTCTCAGGGACACCGCCAGAATCCTCCCCAATTTCCCCCCAAATTCCCAAACCCCCAAAATTTCCCCTCAGCACTCCCCAAATCCACACCTGGGACCCCCCAGATTCCCAAAAATTCCCCAAATCCCCTCAGGAATTCCAAAAATCCCTTTAGGTCATGCCCACATTACTTCATCAGGCTGACTGTTGATGACACCTCCTGCTGCCTCTGCAGAACACAGCTTCCAGCTCGGAGATCATGCCATTAAATCCCAGCCAGAAATTCCAGGAATCCCTCTCTGCCAGCAGAGAGCTCTCTGGGGGGAAAAAGGGGGGGGTCAGGGACCAGAAAATTGTGGTTTAGGGGTCAGGGGATCCCAAAAATAGAGAGTGGGGAGCCCAAAATTGTGGTTTGGGGTAGGAACCATTCTGCAGGCCCTGTTTTTCCAGCCGCACTCACCACGCCTGATGGACATTTTCAGCCCCTGAAGAACTGCTTCGTTCAGGTTCATCAGGTTGAGCTTCACCTGCTCCAGCTCATTGAACAGCGCTCCCTCACTGCGCCAAGTGGAAGCTGTGGTCTGCAAAACACCAGCAGCAAACACTTGACCTCAAATCCAAGCAAATTCATCCCAAAATCCTCCTGACTTCACCCCAAAATTCACCAGAATCCTCCTCCAAAATATCACAGATCTTCCCCGAAATTATCGCAAATACCCTCACCTTACCCAGAACTCCCAAAAGTCTGGGGCAAACCCCAGAAAAAAACCAAAATCTTCCCCAAAGGTTGAGGCTCAGAAAGTGGCAGCTACCACAATTTTGGGGAATCCCCCAAATTTCCCACACCTAAACTTGAGGGACCCACAAAATTTTAAAAGAGGTTTCAAAACGACCCCAAAATTGCCTGAGACCCCTTAAAACCTCCCCCAAATAATAGGGACATCCCAAAATTTGAGAATACCTCAAAATATCCCCAAAATCTGAGGGGATCCTCCAGAATTTTGAATTCCCAACTGCAAATCTGAGCTCATGAATTTAGAGACCCCCACCGCCCCCGCCCAAATTTCCTCCAAATGCCAGAGGGCGATTTCTCCCCTCATCCATTGTAAGAGTCAGTCTGATGTTTCTCTGATCTGATTTAATCTCCTGCTTCTTTGTGGCAGATTCTGTTGTGTTTACTTTTCACAGAATAATGCCATGGGACATGAAGATTAATTGCTGAATCCCTCATTGAACCTGTATACATTTATGGCACAGGACCTTAGAACCATGTTTTATTTTTGTGAGATTCAAAATCAAAATTGAACTGTTGCACAATTTTCCCATAAAATTATGTGTGGTAGAAACTGTACAAAATAATGCGGGGAACCAGATGTTAATGTTGTAACACCTACCACCCAACCACTGGTTATACTGAGCCTGAAAATTTTTGAAATTGGACCTTAGGTAATTTGGAAAACAAGCCAACACAAATGTTGTTTAATTAGACATGTTCTTTTAAACAAGTCAAATTGCCAATGCAAAACAATGTCTCAGTAATTCAGCCAGCTTGTTCACCTCTTCTAGGGGTGGACAACGTGGTTGCAAAACAGAATCCTTTCAAGAAACAAACAAGAGACATAACCGGTGTTGCGGGAACAAGACAGAGAATTTTGAATAGTATTGATTTAGAAGTATCAATGAATAAATTGGTTAAGATTTCTTTAGCTCTCTGCTGTATCCAGGCTCAATTGTGGATGCAGTCAGTTGCTGCCTCAGTCATAAGAAAAGGCGAGGAAGGCACTTTTCCTACGGAAATTCGGAGAATAATTTGGGATAATGCCCATGATTTTGAAAAAGAGTTCCAATTCTGGTGGAACTCGGTAAATTTTATCTACTACCCCAGCATAAACACAGCCACAGCCTTTGCACTGACCATATGTAATGCTTCAGTACAGTGAATATTCCCTATCATTGCTTTAGGGCTGAATCATGACGGAGCTATTCTCTTATCCTTTGGAGCATAGAGAACGGGCCCGTCAAATTGGTGATATGTAACAAACTATTAATTTGGGAACTTGCATTGTCTGGGAACACCAAGGGTTCATCTGTGAAAGTAATGCAATCAGAGGTCAAGATATGTGCTTAGACACAGAGCAGAATGTCTGTAACTTTGAAATTTATCCAAATGAGATTCCTGAAACACTACTGGAGCATATGGGCAATGGGTGCGCATGCTTTAGAACTGCTTGTGATAGTGTTTCATAGAAGATTTGGTAGAGAGTACTAAAAATCATTTAAATCTTTGTGTCTGTAACTTTACTAAAATTGCATGACTGTATGATTTTGACCTCTCATCTCCTTCTACAGATCAGCAATCCTCTACATCATGTACACAAATGGGTCACTGTTGACATCCCTAAGGTTATTGACACAAGGCAAAATGTATGATTTAAAATGAGATAAAACATTGTTTTGTTTTAATATTTGCTTATTTTAGTTGTATTGCATTTTGAATTGAAAGTTTAAAATTGCTTGTTTTAAAATTGCTGATTTTCATTGTGTTGCATTTTAAAATGAAATTAATTATTTGATTTTGAATTTGAAAATTGCTTGTTTTAAAATTTTAGTAGTGTTGTGTTTTAAATTGAAATTAATTTTAGAAATTTATTATCTTTTTGTAATCAGAAATTGAAATTGAATATTTATAAACATTGATTAAAAATGTTTGTTTTACTTTAACAACAAAAAAAAATTGATTATCTTTTTGTAATCAGAAATTGAAATTGAAAATTGATTATTAAGTTGATAATTTTTTTTTGTTTTCTTTCTCCCTTTTCCTTTCCTGTTGTCTGGTAGCCTGGTTCAAGTCCAGCACGGTGGCCCTATCCCTGGGTCACTCGGTCCATCAGCTCCAAGACACCAATGTGGTGGACAGCAAATGGCGTTTATTGAGGGGTTACAGGGGGTTTTAAGGACAGGGGTCCTTGGGTCTTTTCCTCTAGCTCACATCCGGCAAGGGGTGGCCAGGTACAGAGCTGAGGTCAGACCACAAGGTGGAGGTGAAGGGGGTCCCTGGCTGCCCGTACATCCCGAGAATCTTCCGTTCGCAATATCCCTATCTCTCTACATTTCCCCCCTCCCTCATGATTAGTAAAAAATCATATAAAGATTACCTAATATGTACATTCTAAAATTTCATGGGTTAGTAAGGTTAATATAAAATTGTAAATTTGTTAGTAACGGGCACACTTTAAAGCAGCTGTCGGCGTTCGACGAACATAATGTTAACCGCTTCTAAATGCTTTTTGACAAATAGTACTAATTTGTTAAATATACAAGGCCCGAAGATTAGTGTTAGTAGGATTATAATGACCGGGCCTATTAATGTAGAAATTAGGGTGGTGAGCCATGGGGACTGGTTGAACCACGATTCGAACCAGCCCTGTTTAGCTTCTCTGTCCATTTTTCTCTGGTTCAGTCGTTCCCTCAGCTCGGCCATGGAGTTTCTAACAACTCCCGTGTGGTCTGCATAGAAGCAGCATTCCTCCCTCAGGGCGGCACATAGGCCCCCCTGCTGCATGAACAGAAGGTCCAGTCCTCGCCTGTTTTGGAGGACAACTTCTGAGAGTGAGGAAAGGGATGTTTCCAGGGATGAAATGGATTTCTCGATCTTTTGCAAGTCTTCGTCGACTGTCATTTGAAGTTGGGTCAGTCCTTGATGCTGAGTTGCCAGGGACGAGACACCTGTGGCATCGCCGGTAACTCCTAAGCCGAGGAGCATCGCGATGGTGATGCCTGTTAACACTTCCCGCTTGTGGAGCCGGCCTTGTTCCTCGAGCAGGTGGTACACCTCATCATCCTGGCGGTACTGGACTCTGGGAACAATGAGAACTTGGACACAAAAGGTTAACATGCTTAGGAATGGGTTGGAAAGGGTGGGTTTGGTTAGGAGATTGCATGGGGAGGAGGTAGACTTAAGCATTTGTGTTTTGTGTTAGGAGCTATGGTTAGCTGTGACCTTTCTTTTGAGTTTACACAGTGAAAGAGCATGCCATCACACTGGTTATTGCAGTGCGAACAGCTGCTTGAATGGGAGCAAGGTGTTCTTCCTTTGCAACATGTCTCATCATGGTTGCGATATTAGATCCAGGTGGCAGTGATCTTAAAATGTCTCTGGTGGCTGAACTGCATTGCTGGCGCAGGCAGTCTGCTAGCACAGGTCCTTTCGCTTCTGAGGGCAATGTTGAGCAGTCTAATGCTGCCTGGAGACGGTCCACAAACTGAGTGAAGCTTTCACTCTCGCTCTGCTTTATGGTGGACCACGGAGATGGTCTGGCTATTGCTTTAGAGGCAGTACGTATGGCTTCTCGGGCAGCACGGGTGGTAGTCATAACCTCATGGGCTCGCAGTCCCTCTGCCTGTACCTGTGGGGTAAGCATGGCTGGATCTCTGCCCATTAGCCTCTGTATGCTGGAGCCATGCAGAGGATGGTTTTCCCCAGTTACCAAGGCTAGCTGCTTGGCACAGTTGTCTTTCCATTCTTGCTTAAAAACGATCATCCCCGCCCCATCAAAGATTAGTCTGCAAGTTTGTTTAATATCAAAGGGAAGCATATCATCGCCTCCAAAAATGCTGTCAATAAGTGTAGAAACCATGGCAGAATTGATTCCTTTGTCGGCAACCGCTTTTACAATAGCTTGCACATCCTTCGGATTTACCGGGGAATACGTTCTCTGGTTTCCGCCGGCACCCCCCACTCTGACCGGGAACACTAACTTGGCAGACGGGGCCCACTCTGCACATGCTATTTTTATTTTACGCCAATCTGTAAGGGGGGTGCGATTTGCATCTGATGTCCCCCTAACCCATGCCGGAGGGTTGTGGTTAGTTGCCCTGTAAGCCGCGGCACCCTTCTTGTAAACCTCCCAGCCGGTATCTGATCCAGTGTCTGACCACCCTTCCGACCGGCTGTCCCAGCTCCGGTCAGAGTCAGCCGGAAGTCGACTGACTGGACGTTTCTGGGCTGCTGAGCCTTTTTCTCGGGCTCCGCCCCCGCCCCGTTCCCCGGGGGCTGTACCGTTCCCTCCCCCGGTGCTTCCCCCGCCTCCTGCTGGGGGAGGTCCTTGCCTTATAAGGATCTAATTTGCAAAGAGCTCTGTGATTGGTCTGACGCTCGTTCCCGGGGGACGCCCCTCTGCCCCGCTCCCCCGCGCTTGCGCCGTTCAGAACGCCCGTGGCTTCCCCACCTCCCGCATCATTGCGCAATGCTCGACCACGCGGCTCGGCGCCATTTTCAAAACCGTATGGAGGCGGCTCGGTCTTTTCCGCCGCCTTTATCTCCGATATAATGGCTGCATTTCGCGCCTCGTCTGCTAATCCTTGCCACAACTCCCGCGCGCTCTGTCCCCCTTCTCTTGGTGAAGGTGGGTCCCGACCCGGGGGCTGCAAAGGGGGGTCCGGGGTTCCCTCATCCACTCGCTCGCCCGATTCAAACCCCTCCGCGGTTTGTGTCGCCGCCCCAATCCCCGTTTGCGGCGCGGCAAACAGACATGCTCAGGCAGCTTGCCAGGCTTGCTGTTCCTGCCGGGCGGTTTGCAGCGCCCGCATCACTTTTCCCCACGCTTTAAGCGCTTTTCCTGACCCTGAGGTCATGGTGTTTTCCGCCAAAGCTTTTGTGCATTTATCCCAAATCTCCGGATGGAGAATGTCTACCGGGCCGTCTATAGCCCCAAGCTTAATAAGTCTCGGCACTGCAAGACAGAAATCTTTAAGCTTACAATTCAGACCCCACTGCGCGTGGATCTCACTTACGACCTTCGCGATTTGTTCCATATTCCTCGCGGGTCCAGAGGACGTCTCCTCTCACTGCACTCGCCAGCGGTGCAGTCGCTGGATCTTGGGCAGGCGAAACCCCGAAATCCGGGCGATCGGTTCCCGATGTATTCCCGGGTTTCGGCACCAGTTGTTGTCTGGTAGCCTGGTTCAAGTCCAGCACGGTGGCCCTATCCCTGGGTCACTCGGTCCATCAGCTCCAGGACACCAATGTGGTGGACAGCAAATGGCGTTTATTGAGGGGTTACAGGGGGTTTTAAGGACAGGGGTCCTTGGGTCATTTCCTCTAGCTCACATCCGGCAAGGGGTGGCCAGGTACAGAGCTGAGGTCAGACCACAAGGTGGAGGTGAAGAGGGTCCCTGGCTGCCCGTACATCCCAAGAAACTTCCGTTCGCAATATCCCTATCTCTCTACAAGAGAGGGAACGGAGAAAGCAAACCGTGGGGCATCGTCGGGATGCAGTGGGATGCTGAAGAAGCAATCTTTGATGTCAATGATGGCAAGTGTGCAATTTCGAGGCAGCATTGATGGAGAAGGCAGACCAGGCTGAAGAAGTCTCATGTCTTCAATGACGTCGTTGATTTTGCAAAGGTCTTGGAGAAGCCTCCATCTGTTTGTCCCAGATTTTTGCAGGACGAAGACTGGAGTGTTCCAGGGGCTTGTGGTTTCAGTGATTTGGCCTTTGGCGAGTTGCTCTTCCACCAGGGCATGCAATGTGCACAGTTTGACTTTTGAAAGGGATCACTGCTCGACCCAAATGGGGGATGACACTTTTCCAGGTGAGCTGAGGGGTCGGGGGAAGCGCTCACGTTCCAGTGGCCCCAATCAGAAATCCCGGCATTGGATCCGAAGGGAGACTCCCCATTGGGATAGGACATCCCTACCCCACAGGGTGATGGGGGCTCTGATCACAAACAGGCAGACAGTTGCCAACTTGCCTTCAGGGCCTTCGATGACGACGTTGTTTCTGCTTTGCATGGACACGGTGACGTCACCAATTCCAGAAATCATTCCGGCGATTGGTTGCAGTTCCCAGTGGGATGGCCATTCTGAGCGAGCGATGATGGTGGCACCGGCTCCGGTGTCGATCATTCCTGGTCTGAGGATTCTCTCACCTTTGCACAGGATGTTGCATTCAAAGATGGGTTTCTTTGAGCCCATGATTTGCACCCACAGTACGGTAGGGTTGGGGGGGATCTGTTTGTTGCGATTCTTAGGGAGCAGGAGGGCTTGTGCAATTGGTGTGTCCTGTGAAAGGAAAAAGGGCGCGTCTGTGCAGCGAAGTTGGACAGAGATTTCTTGTCCGGATTGTACAGTTTGAATCTCTGGCAAAAGAGAAATTTGTTTTGGGCTGTGGAAAGTGTCACCAAGTATTAAAATGTCCCAAGGACCACCTGGTGGCACGTGTTTGCCTGTAGGCGCACGATAAAATTTGTCATCTGTGAAGCTGAAAGGCAAGGAATTTACCAGCTGCCTTCGTTGCCCCAGCGATACCTGGGGATGTGTTGAACCATCTTGATATGTTCTGGAATTTGAGTGATTTTCATAGGTGGAACTGGGTTGGTGATGGCCTTTGATTTGTTGTCATGGCACGGTGCCATTCTCACCCTGCACTGGCAGGTTTTTGAATTCTGTGTGTACATTTGGTGTTTCCGGGGTTTATGATGATTGCTGTGAGGGTATTGGATTTGTGGCTTTTCTGGGCAATTTTTTACGAAATGTCCAGGTTCCCCACAGTAGAAGCATTGGGCATTTTCTTTGGAGGTCACAGCTGCAATGGCTCCTGTGACTCCTTCAGCAATGCCTTTGGCCACTGCCTGGGCTACTGTGTTCTCAGTGGACATGCGACGTGTGCAGGTTTCCACATCTGTTCAATGGTAGGTTCTGTGTCCAGAGGCAAGGGCGTTAGGATAGTTTTACATTGTTCATTTGCATTGCTCATAGCAAGTTTGCATAACAGTTCTTTCCGTGCCTCTGCGCTCTCTATTTGTTTTTCAAGAGCATCTTTCAGTCAGTCCACAAATTTGATAAAACTTTCATCTATTTTTTGTTTAATGTTTGAAAAATGCATTGGAGGTGTGGAATCATCTGGTGTGAGAAGCAAGGATGTTTTGGCAGCATTTGCTACGTCCTGCAATGTGTCTCTGGGCAAAGCATTTGCCTGGTCTAAAGGCTTTGATAAATTGCCTTCCCCAGCTAATTGTTCTACTGTGAAATTTGGGTGATTTGCATCATTTGCATAATTATCAGATAATGTTTTCAGGGCTTTACGCCAATGTCTCTCAAATAACATATATTCAGCAGGTGTCAAAAGGCGTTGTGCTAAATTTTTTAAATCATGTGGCACCAGAACATATGCCGAAAAAAATGCTTCAAAAAAATTTCTAAAAATTTGTGTATTTCTACCATGTTCCTTCGCGATCTTGGACAATTCAGTTAATTGTTTTGCATAAAATGGTTCCCATTGAGCAGTGTTTGCGGCACCTCCTCTGCTGCCCTCTCTATGTGTTACAGGAAAGGCAGAAATTCTTTGAGCCATTTGCCAATCACCATTTTGTGTGGCCAATAGCTTAACATTGTTCCATGGATCTTGTTCATTTTCTGAATTATAAGAATCTGTGTCATCAGAAGAGGTAGAGTACGTCTTCTGTGGCATTTTTTAAAATGAGAAGGGAGGGTATTGGTAAAGGGTTGGGATGCAGGCAGGGAAACACCAGGCTGGGAGGCGTGGGTGAGGGGCGGAACGGTTGCCGGGGGCTGGGGATAACTTGGCTGGGTGCATAGCACAGTTTGGCCACACGGTGGCAGTGGTGCATTAGAAATGGAGGCAGTTGGGGGGGTGGTGGAGGGGAGGGGCGGACGGCAGGGGGTGGGGTGTGTTGCAATGCTGGAGGAATGCGGTGTCTGTAGCAACTGTAGGGAGTGAGGGATTGCAGGGGGCCACCCCGGGGGTGGAGAGTGGGGGATGGGGCTGGATGTGTGCCGCAGGGAAAGGTGCATTGGAGAAAGACAAAGGAACAGCCGAAGGGAGGGGGTGGGGAGGGGGATGAGCCGCAGCACTACACGTGGAAAGCGAAGCGGGGAGGCTTTGACTGGGCGGTCTGCGATGCGGGAGGAGGAAAAACGTGCATGAGAAAAACGGGGTTTGTAAGGGCGGAGGGTTGCTCAGGAGGTGGTGGCAGCAGCGGCGGCGGCGACGGGGACGGGAGACGAATCGGCTGCGCGGGGAAACGGGGCGAGGCAGGGAGCGGGGCTTCCCCGAAAGCATGGGAAGCTCAGAATAGGGGTGCAGGGAGGTGAACGGCGGAGGGGCAGTCGGGGTGGCTGCTGCCCGCGACTTAGAGCCACGGGCTGGCTGCGGAAAAGGGGAGGGGAGGACGAGCTCGGTGCCTGGGGCGTCTGCTTGGAGCAGGACGCGCGGGACAGAGAAGAGGGCGGTCGCGGGACAGAGAAGAGGGCGGTCGTGGAACGAATGGCGGCGGCGTTCTGCCAGGATTAGGACTTTGGTTTTGCGGAGGTTTTGGGGAGGAAGAAACGGGGAAAAGCTATTGCGGGTAGCTCTTATGATTTCTTGAAATAAAGGTAAAAAACGCGCAACCGTAAAGTCTTGCTGTGTTTGTAAGGAGTAAAGCAAAATGCCAATATTATTTCAGAAGTCACCCGACGCTATAGAGTCAGAGATAGTATTAGGGAAATGAGAAATTATGAATTTAACGAAAGATTTTAAAGTACGCTTGGAAAGGGTTTTTTTTCTGAAAATTTAAAGTTATTATTAGATAAAAGTGTTACTATTTGGGAATAAAAGCTTTCTTCCATGGAGGATAGGGGGGGTTTTGTGAGCCGTTTCCCCATGAAACCGAAACTGACCAGCAGAAAAAGAGACAAAAAAAACCCAAAGAAAACCCAAAAATCCCAATTTGACCCGATAAGAGAAAGCGCACTTTGAAGAAGGCTGATTACTCACCAAATCTTAGCCGAAGGGTGTGGGTCGACTGCTGGCAGCCACTAGCGACGTCCAATCCTGATTCTGTGGCCGGGGTTGCTGGACAGTGAGGCTTTGGCAACTCTTTTTAAAACAAAAAGCAGCCAAGCCGGATGTGTTTCAGCGCTCCGAAGGCGGAACAACGAATGCTCTCGCCAGCTCTTGAGAGGGTCCCAAGAACTGTCCAGGCGCCAAATGTAGCTGTTTTGTGGGGGTGCAGGAGCTTTCCAGCCCCCCCAGGCAGCTACTCAGAGTTGACATAGCTCAGAACCTAAGCAGCAGAGCTTGCAGCTACTTGCTAGCAACGGATGAAAGCTTGAGACTGTTGCAATGGTTCCAAAGACAGCTTTATTTTCTTCGAAGGGAATTGCTAACAACAGTCTAATTACATTAAACAATAAAAGGGTATTTATAGGTTTCTGGAGGATTGAACTTCTATCCAACAGGATTTTCACTTTTCAAAGTAACCAATTATCTTTAAATTCTAAGTAAGAAAAGAACCAATTATTGTAACACTTTAAGAACCAATAGAAATCCTAAAAGATAATGGGAGCTGAGATAGGGAAAAGAGCCCCTGTCCTTAGGAATGTCTTTGTTCTAAGGGACATAATTCCAGGGGCCAGTTTTAGGGGAATTAGAATTTCCTACAATAACTGTAGCTGTATTTTGAGGGGTGCAGGAGCCTTCCAGCCCCCCCAGGCAGCTACTCAGAGTTGACATAGCTCAGAACCTAAGCAGCAGAGCTTGCAGCTACTCGCTACCAACGGATGAAAGCTTGAGGCTGTGTTGCAATGGTTCCAGAGACAGCTTTATTTTCTTTGAAGGGAATTGCTAACAACAGTCTAATTACATTAAACAATAAAAGGGTATTTATAGGTTTCTGGAGGATTGAACTATTGTCCAATAGGATTTACACATTTCAAAGTAACCAATTATCTTTAAATTCTAAGTAAGAAAAAGAACCAATTATTGTAACACTTTAAGAACCTATAGAAATCCCAAAAGACAACGGGAGCTGATATAGGAAAGGGGCCCCCAGTCCTTTGGAATTTCTTTGTTCTAAGGGATAAGATCCCAGGGGCCTGTTTTAGGGGAGATTGAATTTCCTACAATTCCTCTCTCTTCATTTACAAAGAAAGTGTTTTTAACAGTTTTATGAAAACAATGAACTAAACATGAAAACAAAGCTAACACTAAAAGAATAACAACAAAAATCAAAAAAATTCCCTTAACCAAGGAAGAAACCCATCCCGTCAGTCCCCATTGACTTAAGAGGTTGTTAACCCAGTTTGGAGTGGTTTCAGTCTTTAAATCCTTCACGAGGTTTTTCAGCTTCTGGATGTTTTCATGGATGGATGTGGAGCAGGAAGAGAGGTTGAAGCAGCACATTCCATCAAAGTCTTCGCAGCCGTGCCCGTGGGAGAGCAGCAGGAAATCAATTGCTGCCCGATTTTGCAGCATTGCACGTCTTGTGGTCTCTTCATCCTTCAAAAAATCACTCAGAGCAGCAGATGCAGCGTTGGCCTGTTCACTAAGCCAGCACCCCAAATGATTAATTTCACCAAGAGCTTCTGCTCTGCTGCCCATGGTAAAAACAGGGAGGCAGCAATTCTTTTGGGTTTGTTCCAAATGTGCAATTTGGAGTCACAATTTTCATCAAACTCAGTGTAAGATCTTCTTTCATGTTTTGATTTGCTTTCTCCTCTCCAATTATGTAACAAGGTAATGTTGGAGGTGAGGGTAGAAAGCTTGCCACGGTGTCACGGTGTGACTTGGGTTTGCCAACCTTAATCTATTTAATTTCTTTTAGAGACAGGACCCAGGAGTAGAGACAAGGCAGGCTCAAAACTTAAAAAGGTACAAGAAGAAATTTATTAATAACACAAAAAGGATTCAGAATAAGATTCCTAGATTATTCCCTCCTCCCCCTTCCTTCATTCCACATTCCTTAACAATAACATACAAAGAACACTTCAGTCAGTTTTCTACTTAAATAATCATTTCAGTTCACTTAAGAGAGAAAAGTTCATTTCTTGATTGAGTCTTAGGGGGTGTCTTTACCTTCCCAGTCTGCATCTGCCTGGGAAAATATTGCAGTTTATGACTCTTCTCCCATTCCCACAGTCCTTCCAGAGCTGTGCTATGGGTTATGTTACACACTTGGGGTACCACTTTTAAAGGCAGGCTGCTGAGAAACAAAATTCTTCTCCTTCACTATCAAATGTCTCTGTCCATATTCCAGTCCCAAAACAGAAAGCTCCATTTCCCCGAGGCAAAAAAGTCTTCTTCTCAAGCATCCAAACCTCCCCAAGTATATTTCACAGTTTAAAGGAATTTTAGTGTAGTCACCGTCCCCTTAGCCCACAAAAAAAGGTTTTCAGCTACTTATCAGTTTCATCTTTTCAATCTCTTCCTATCAGGAACTTTATCTTCATTCTGCTGACCTCTGTAGTCTCCATGCTTCATTTCTTCTCATTCAGGGGAGCTCAGGAGATCGAGAATCTTATCCAGGCATTAAAAACAGTTAAAATTGTATCCAGATCGTGGAGAAGCCACATGGGCAGCTGGAGGCCTCTTCTGCCATGTGGAGAGCCAGTGCCAGGGCCATGCGGAGCCGGGGGCCACCAGGCCAGGGCCAGGGCAGCCAGGAGCCATGCAGTTGGGGGGCCGGGACCACGCGGCCAAGCCAGGCCCCCCACCAAGCCGGGGCCGGGGTGCCAAGCCGAGCCCAAAGCCGAGCCTGGAGCCGGGCCGGAGCCCCAGCCAGAGACCCCCGCACCTCCCGAGGCCGGAAGCTGAAAAAGAGAGCAGTTAACTTAATCCAACGTGATTTGTGAAAGCGTAATAAACTTCCATTGGTTTCCTGAACTGTCCATCACCAAATCCGCTCTCTGATTGGTGCCAGCAGCTCACAGAGGAATCTCCCAGAGATGGGAGACCCCCTCCCACTCCCCAACCTCATGGAGCGTGCCCTGAGGTGAATCCACCCCTCCCCCCAAGCACGGGAAACCAACACACAAGGCTACAGGGTCCTCCCTGGAGATGGGAGGGGATCCCAGCCAAACTCGATCACCACAGATGAGAAACATTCCCTGGGGCAATTTCTTGGGATGGAGAGAAGACTCAGAAATTGTGGGAGCGGTGTAATTACACCAATCTGGATAGTTGTATGCTTAGCTGATGGGTGTAATGTCTTTCCTGTATGTGTTTTTGAACAAATCCAATTCATGCATGCTTTGCCCTGGGCGTTTAAAGTAAAATTTGACACAGTATGTTGCTTTGGAGGACCCCAGCAAATCTAATTCTTGGGGTTCCTCGAGGGCATTTGGCAAAATTTTTGTCCAATCATCCCAAGTGTCCCTGGGGCTGGGTCTCTTCCCTGTGGTGTGAAGGAGTTCTGAATTCTGAATTCCCACTAAACACGTGGAGAGTGGATTGTCGAGGCTGCCTAGGGATAGACACAGGTTATCTTGTTTTAATGTCTTTGCTAAGGTCACCCAAACGTTGTGGTTGGGTTGTGGGCTCATCCAGCCAGAGGCATGTGGCATGGTGAAGAACATCCAGGCAGCAGTGAAAACAACACCAGCAAAGAAAATCTTCATCTTTGAGCAATGATGAGGCTTCTGATAGGAAATACAAGCAAAATTTGTTATTTTGAAAAAAGGAGGGACAGGGTTTCTGTCCTTTCCTTTCTTCCTCCCTTCTCTTAACAGTAAACTAAAAAAAATTAAGTATAGGACAACAAGTTTTAACTAAAAAAACTTTTTTTTTCTTTTTTTTTTTTTTTTTTTTTTTTTTAACAAAGGTGAATAATTTTTAAACTAAAACTACAAAAAAAAACCACTTTAAATTCAGCTTGAGGCTTATCTGAGGCAGCTAAAGGGTGCTTGGTTTTCTGTTTCGTTCCCTGTCAAGTGACAGGACGATTTTTGTTTTCAAATGTGGGTGCTCTGTGACGCCTGCGTCTCCATGCAGAGCTGGTTTGGTTTTGAGGAGGTTTTTTTGTTGGACTTAGGAGGGTTTTTGCTGGTGATTGGTTTTACAGTGCCCAAATATGGTTTTATGTTTTTTCCTGGGTACCATCTGGGACCAGATGGCAGAGATACACAATCGTATCCCCTTCCCCAGGTGATTAATTGAAAGGGCCCAGAAATTTTGTGTGTTTCTGGATCTTTTACCAGCACTGGTGGTTTTTCAGTGAGTTTGGCTTGGGTGGAGTTTGAAAAATGGCGAAGGACTGGGGGATCTGGTTCTGAAGCTGTACAATTTAGGAAATTGATAACATAGAGAGCTTTGCAAAGTCTTTCAACGGGGGATAAAATCTTTGTGTCACCTTGCTGCTGAGAACCCTTTTTAGGGTTTGATGGGTTCTTTCTATGATGGATTGTCCTGTGGGGTTTGCAGCAATGCCAGTAGTATGTTCAATTCCCCAATCACTGAAAAACGTTTTTGAACTGTGAGATTTGTAAGCGGGTCCATTGTCAGTTTTAATTTTTTGTGGAACTCCCAGCGTGGCAAAAGCCAGGAGGAAATGCTTGATAGCATGAGTGGCTTTTTCTCCTGCGTGAGCTGATGCAAAAACTGCTCCAGAAAACGTATTTGGACTTCCCAAAAGATGGGAAGTGGGTCACGTCAGTCTGCCACAGCTGGCAGCTGTTCAGGCCTCTGGGATTGACTCCTGTACCCATAGAGGGTATTTGATAAGTTTGACAGGTTGGGCACATTGCTACGATGGCTTTTGCCTGGTCTTTTGAGAGTTTAAACATTCAAATGAGAACATTTTGGTGAAAAAATGCATGTGACAGCTTTGCCTGAGCAAAGATGTCAGGGACATTTGCAGTCTCCATAGACATGGCCAGAGCATCTGCTCTTCTGTTTCCTCCTGTGATAAAACCTGGGAGATCAGTGTGTGACCTCACATGAACGACGTGGTAGGGCTGTTTCCTATGAGAAATTAAATGTGTCAGTGTAGAAATCAATTGGTGTAACTTTGGGTTGGGAGCATCTTTTAAAAAGGCGTGTTCTGCCCTCGTAGCTATACCGGCTACATAAGCTGAGTCCGTGACCAGATTAAAGGGTTTGTCTTTGAATTTCTCAAAGGCTCTAACAACGGCTGCTAGCTCTGCAATTTGTGGAGATCCCTCCACTGTTTGAACTCTGACTCCCAGTTTTGGGTTTTGGGGTTTTTCCAAGTCAGGACTGACTTGTGAGAGGAGCCTGAGCCATCTGTGAAGACAGTTAGAGCTTTGAGAGGAGACCTGCTTAAAATTAATTTTGGAACTAACTGAAAAACAACATTTTTGTTAAAAAACTTGTGCTGTGGTAA
Organism: Oenanthe melanoleuca; assembly: GCF_029582105.1. Lineage (NCBI taxonomy): Eukaryota > Metazoa > Chordata > Aves > Passeriformes > Muscicapidae > Oenanthe > Oenanthe melanoleuca. The sequence continues at coordinate 8,967,816 of NW_026612650.1, forward strand.
TTGATTTGAAATTTGACCAGTATAGCTATCAAGAGCAATTTGGAGACTTTCATTGGTCTGGAGCAAATGCTCCAGATCTCCAGTGGTCAGTGGCAGGTACATGCACGTGAACTCACACCCTGCAAGGGAGCGCAGGCGAGTTCTGGCCTTTTTTATGAGAAGTGCCATAATTTCTTGAAATGTGGTAATTGTTTTGGTGGGTTGATTGCTTGTGAAGACCCATTCAAGGATCAGCAAAGGGTCTGTGAGCTGAGACTCCCATTGGAAAATCAGTCCAGAGAAGTGAGGGGCTTTTCCCAGGATGACAAACTGGAAGGGCAGATTAGGTTCCAATCGATGAGCTTGGCGTGAGGAGAGGGCTTCTTGGACCTTGATGATGGCACCTTGGGCTTCTGGTGTGATGGTGCATGGGGAGCCGAGGTCCTCTTTGCCAGGAAAAGGTTGAACAGGGGAGGAAGTTCTTTTGTTGTGATTCCCAGGAGGGGGCGTATCCAGTTGATGGATCCACACAGACTGTGTAAGTCTCTCAGGGTTTTTGGATTGTCTTTGATGGAAAGCTGCTGGGGTACGATGGTTCTTTCACGGATTTGAAGTCCAAGATATTTCCACGGGCTAGTGTACTGTACTTTGTCTTTGCAAATCTCAAATCCTGCTTTTTCAATGGTTTCAATGGTTGCTTTCACAGCTTTGTCCAAGTAAGTCCTTTCTGAAGCACAAACCTAGAATATCATCCATGTAAGTGGTAATTGATTGCATCTGGGAATGAGCTCCGAACAGGGGAGAGAACGTGAGCCACATACCACTTGGCATTGGTGGGAGAGTTTTTGAGTCCTTGGGGAAGGAAAAGCCAGTGGTACTCTTTAGAAGGGAGCCTTTCTGTTTAGAGAGGGAACGGAGAAAGCAAACCGTGGGGTGTCTTGGAGGTGCAGTGGGGTGCTGAAGAAGCAATCTTTGATGTCAATGATGGCAAGTGTCCAATTTCGAGGCAGCATTGATGGAGAAGGCAGACCAGGCTGAAGAAGTCTCATGTCTTCAATGACGTCGTTGATTTTGCAAAGGTCTTGGAGAAGCCTCCATCTGTTTGTCCCAGATTTTTGCAGGACGAAGACGGGAGTGTTCCAGGGGCTTGTGGTTTCAGTGATGTGGCCTTTGGCGAGTTGCTCTTCCACCAGGGCATGCAATGTGCGCAGTTTGACTTTTGAAAGGGATCACTGCTCGACCCAAATGGGGGATGACACTTTTCCAGGTGAGCTGAGGGGTCGGGGGAAGCGCTCACGTTCCAGTGGCCCCAATCAGAAATCCCGGCATTGGATCCGAAGGGAGACTCCCCATTGGGATAGGACATCCCTACCCCACAGGGTGATGGGGGCTCTGACCACAAACAGGCGGACAGTTGCCAACTTGCCTTCAGGGCCTTCGATGACGACGTTGTTTCTGCTTTGCATGGACACGGTGACGTCCACCAATTCCAGAAATCATTCCGGCGATTGGTTGCAGTTCCCAGTGGGATGGCCATTCTGAGCGAGCGATGATGGTGGCACTGGCTCCGGTGTCGATCATTCCTGGTCTGAGGATTCTCTCACCTTTGCACAGGATGTTGCATTCAAAGATGGGCTGCTTTGAGCCCATGATTTGCACCCACAGTACGGTAGGGTTGGGGGGGATCTGTTTGTTGCAATTCTTAGGGAGCAGGAGGGCTTGTGCAATTGGTGTGTCCTGTGAAAGGAAAAAGGGCGCGTCTGTGCAGCGAAGTTGGACAGAGATTTCTTGTCCAGATTGTACAGTTGAATCTCTGGCAAAAGAGAAATTTGTTTTGGGCTGTGGAAAGTGTCACCAAGTATTAAAATGTCCCAAGGGCAACCTGTTGGCACGTGTTTGCCTGTAGGCACACGGTAAAATTTGTCATCTGTGAAGCTGAAAGGCAAGGAATTTACCAGCTGGCGCCTGGTTCCCATCTGAAGCGCTCCGTAAGTTCCGTAAGGATGCTCTTGATGTGTTCTGGAATTTGAGTGATTTTCATGGGTGGGGAAGTGTGGGAGATGGCCTTTGATTTGTTGTCATGGCACAATGCTATTCCCACCCTGCACTGGCAGTTTTTTGAATTCTGTGGGTACATTTGGTGTTTCTGGGGTTTATGATGATTGCTGTGAGGGTATTGGATTTGTGGCTTTTCTGGGCAATTTTTTACAAAATTTCCAAGTTCCCCACAGTAGAAGCATCGGGCATTTTCTTTGGAGGTCACTGCTGCAATGGCTCCTGTGTCTCCGTCAGCAATGCCTTTGGCCACTGCCTGGGCTACTGTGTTCTCAGTGGACATGTGACGTGTGCAGGTTTCCACCATCTGTTCAATGGTGGGTTCTGTGTCCAGAGGCAAGGGCCCTAGGATAGTTTTGCATTGTTCATTTGCATTGCTCATAGCAAGTTTGCATAACAGTTCTTTCCGTGCCTCTGCGCTCTCTATTTGTTTTTCAAGAGCATCTTTCAGTCAGTCCACAAATTTGATAAAACTTTCATCTATTTTTTGTTTAATGTTTGAAAAATGCATTGTAGGTGTGGAATCATCTGGTGTGAGAAGCAAGGATGTTTTGGCAGCATTTGCTACGTCCTGCAATGTGTCTCTGGGCAAAGCATTTGCCTGGTCTAAAGGCTTTGATAAATTGCCTTCCCCAGCTAATTGTTCTACTGTGAAATTTGGGTGATTTGCATCATTTGCATAATTATCAGATAATGTTTTCAGGGCTTTACGCCAATGTCTCTCAAATAACATATATTCAGCAGGTGTCAAAAGGCGTTGTGCTAAATTTTTTAAATCATGTGGCACCAGAACATATGCCGAAAAAAATGCTTCAAAAAAATTTCTAAAAATTTGTGTATTTCTACCATGTTCCTTCGCGATCTTGGACAATTCAGTTAATTGTTTTGCATAAAATGGTTCCCATTGAGCAGTGTTTGCGGCACCTCCTCTGCTGCCCTCTCTATGTGTTACAGGAAAGGCAGAAATTCTTTGAGCCATTTGCCAATCACCATTTTGTGTGGCCAATAGCTTAACATTGTTCCATGGATCTTGTTCATTTTCTGAATTATAAGAATCTGTGTCATCAGAAGAGGTAGAGTACGTCTTCTGTGGCATTTTTTAAAACGAGAAGGGAGGGTATTGGTAAAGGGTTGGGATGCAGGCAGGGAAACACCAGGCTGGGAGGCGTGGGTGAGGGGCGGAACGGTTGCCGGGGGCTGGGGACAACTTGGCTGGGTGCATAGCACAGTTTGGCCACACGGTGGCAGTGGTGCATTAGAAATGGAGGCAGTTGGGGGGGTGGTGGAGGGGAGGGGCGGACGGCAGGGGGTGGGGTGTGTTGCAATGCTGGAGGAATGCGGTGTCTGTAGCAACTGTAGGGAGTGAGGGATTGCAGGGGGCCACCCCGGGGGTGGAGAGTGGGGGATGGGGCTGGGTGTGTGCCGCAGGGAAAGGTGCATTGGAGAAAGACAAAGGAACAGCCGAAGGGAGGGGGTGGGGAGGGGGATGAGCCGCAGCACTACACGTGGAAAGCGAAGCGGGGAGGCTTTGACTGGGCGGTCTGCGATGCGGGAGGAGGAAAAACGTGCATGAGAAAAACGGGGTTTGTAAGGGCGGAGGGTTGCTCAGGAGGTGGTGGCAGCAGCGGCGGCGGCGACGGGGACGGGAGACGAATCGGCTGCGCGGGGAAACGGGGCGAGGCAGGGAGCGGGGCTTCCCCGAAAGCATGGGAAGCTCAGAATAATGGTTCAGGGAGGTGAACGGCGGAGGGGCAGTCGGGGTGGCTGCTGCCCGCGACTTAGAGCCACGCGCGGGCTGCGGAAAAGGGGAGGGGAGGACGAGCTCGGTGCCTGGGGCGTCTGCTTGGAGCGGGATGCGCGGGACAGAGAAGAGGGCGGTCGTGGAACGAATGGCGGCGGCGTTCTGCCAGGATTAGGACTTTGGTTTTGCGGAGGTTTTGGGGAGGAAGAAACGGGGAAAAGCTATTGCGGGTAGCTCTTATGATTTCTTGAAATAAAGGTAAAAAACGCGCAACCGTAAAGTCTTGCTGTGTTTGTAAGGAGTAAAGCAAAATGCCAATATTATTTCAGAAGTCACCCGACGCTATAGAGTCAGAGATAGTATTAGGGAAATGAGAAAATATGATTTTAACGAAAGATTTTAAAGTACGCTTGGAATGGGTTTTTTTCTGAAAATTTAAAGTTATTATTAGATAAAAGTGTTAATATTTGGGAATAAAAGCTTTCTTCCATGGAGGATAGGGGGGGTTTTGTGAGCCGTTTCCCCATGAAACCGAAACTGACCAGCAGAAAAAGAGAAAAAAAAAACCCGAAGAAAACCCAAAAATCCCAATTTGACCCGATAAGAGAAAGCGCACTTTGAAGAAGGCTGATTACTCACCAAATCTTAGCCGAAGGGTGTGGGTCGACTGCTGGCAGCCACTAGCGACGTCCAATCCTGATTCTGTGGCCGGGGTTGCTGGACAGTGAGGCTTTGGCAACTCTTTTTAAAACAAAAAGCAGCCAAGCCGGATGTGTTTCAGCGCTCCGAAGGCGGAACAACGAATGCTCTCGCCAGCTCTTGAGAGGGTCCCAAGAACTGTCCAGGCGCCAAATGTAGCTGTTTTGTGGGGGTGCAGGAGCTTTCCAGCCCCCCCAGGCAGCTACTCAGAGTTGACATAGCTCAGAACCTAAGCAGCAGAGCTTGCAGCTACTTGCTAGCAACGGATGAAAGCTTGAGACTGTTGCAATGGTTCCAAAGACAGCTTTATTTTCTTCGAAGGGAATTGCTAACAACAGTCTAATTACATTAAACAATAAAAGGGTATTTATAGGTTTCTGGAGGATTGAACTTCTATCCAACAGGATTTTCACTTTTCAAAGTAACCAATTATCTTTAAATTCTAAGTAAGAAAAGAACCAATTATTGTAACACTTTAAGAACCAATAGAAATCCTAAAAGATAATGGGAGCTGAGATAGGGAAAAGAGCCCCTGTCCTTAGGAATGTCTTTGTTCTAAGGGACATAATTCCAGGGGCCAGTTTTAGGGGAATTAGAATTTCCTACAATAACTGTAGCTGTATTTTGAGGGGTGCAGGAGCCTTCCAGCCCCCCCAGGCAGCTACTCAGAGTTGACATAGCTCAGAACCTAAGCAGCAGAGCTTGCAGCTACTCGCTACCAACGGATGAAAGCTTGAGGCTGTGTTGCAATGGTTCCAGAGACAGCTTTATTTTCTTTGAAGGGAATTGCTAACAACAGTCTAATTACATTAAACAATAAAAGGGTATTTATAGGTTTCTGGAGGATTGAACTATTGTCCAATAGGATTTACACATTTCAAAGTAACCAATTATCTTTAAATTCTAAGTAAGAAAAAGAACCAATTATTGTAACACTTTAAGAACCTATAGAAATCCCAAAAGACAACGGGAGCTGATATAGGAAAGGGGCCCCCAGTCCTTTGGAATTTCTTTGTTCTAAGGGATAAGATCCCAGGGGCCTGTTTTAGGGGAGATTGAATTTCCTACAATTCCTCTCTCTTCATTTACAAAGAAAGTGTTTTTAACAGTTTTATTAAAACAATGAACTAAACATGAAAACAAAGCTAACACTAAAAGAATAACAACAAAAATCAAAAAAATTCCCTTAACCAAGGAAGAAACCCATCCCGTCAGTCCCCATTGACTTAAGAGGTTGTTAACCCAGTTTGGAGTGGTTTCAGTCTTTAAATCCTTCACGAGGTTTTTCAGCTTCTGGATGTTTTCATGGATGGATGTGGAGCAGGAAGAGAGGTTGAAGCAGCACATTCCATCAAAGTCTTCGCAGCCGTGCCCGTGGGAGAGCAGCAGGAAATCAATTGCTGCCCGATTCTGCAGCATTGCACGTCTTGTGGTCTCTTCATCCTTCAAAAAATCACTCAGAGCAGCAGATGCAGCGTTGGCCTGTTCACTAAGCCAGCACCCCAAATGATTAATTTCACCAAGAGCTTCTGCTCTGCTGACCATGGTAAAAACAGGGAGGCAGCAATTCTTTTGGGTTTGTTCCAAATGTGCAATTTGGAGTCACAATTTTCATCAAATTCAGTGTAAGATCTTCTTTCACGTTTTGATTTGCTTTCTCCTCTCCAATTATGTAACAAGGTAATGTTGGAGGTGAGGGTAGAAAGCTTGCCACGGTGTCATAGTGTGACTTGGGTTTGCCAACCTTAATCTATTTAATTTCTTTTAGAGACAGGACCCAGGAGTAGAGACAAGGCAGGCTCAAAACTTAAAAAGGTACAAGAAGAAATTTATTAATAACACAAAAAGGATTCAGAATAAGATTCCTAGATTATTCCCTCCTCCCCCTTCCTTCATTCCACATTCCTTAACAATAACATACAAAGAACACTTCAGTCAGTTTTCTACTTAAATAATCATTTCAGTTCACTTAAGAGAGAAAAGTTCATTTCTTGATTGAGTCTTAGGGGGTGTCTTCACCTTCCCAGTCTGCATCTGCCTGGGAAAATATTGCAGTTTATGACTCTTCTCCCATTCCCACAGTCCTTCCAGAGCTGTGCTATGGGTTATGTTACACACTTGGGGTACCACTTTTAAAGGCAGGCTGCTGAAAAACAAAATTCTTCTCCTTCACTATCAAATGTCTCTGTCCATATTCCAGTCCCAAAATAGAGAGCTCCATTTCCCCGAGGCAAAAAAGTCTTCTTCTCAAGCATCCAAACCTTTACAAGTATATTTCACAGTTTAAAGGAATTTTAGTGTAGTCACCGTCCCCTTAGCCCACAAAAAAAGATTTTCAGCTACTTATCAGTTGCATCTTTTCAATCTCTTCCTATCAGGAACTTTATCTTCATTCTGCTGACCTCTGTAGTCTCCATGCTTCATTTCTTCTCATTCAGGGGAGCTCAGGAGATCGAGAATCTTATCCAGGCATTAAAAAGAGTTAAAATTGTATCCAGATCGTGAAGAAGCCACATGGGCAGCTGGAGGCCTCTTCTGCCATGTGGAGAGCCAGTGCCAGGGCCATGCGGAGCCGGGGGCCACCAGGCCAGGGCCAGGGCAGCCCGGAGCCATGCGGTTGGGGGGCTGGGACCACTCAGCCAAGCCAGGCCCCCCACCAAGCCAGGGCTGGGGTGCCAAGCCGAGCCCAAAGCCGAGCCTGGAGCCGGGCCGGAGCCCCAGCCAGAGACCCCCGCACCTCCCGAGGCCGGAAGCTGAAAAAGAGAGCAGTTAACTTAATCCAACGTGATTTGTGAAAGTGTAATAAACTTCCATTGGTTTCCAGAGCTGTCCATCACCAAATCCGCTCTCTGATTGGTGCCAGCAGCTCACAGGGGAATCTCCCAGAGATGGGAGACCCCCTCCCACTCCCCAACCTCATGGAGCGTGCCCTGAGGTGAATCCACCCCTCCCCCCAAGCACGGGAAACCAACACACAAGGCTACAGGGTCCTCCCTGGAGATGGGAGGGGATCCCAGCCAAACTCGATCACCACAGGTGAGAAACATTCCCCAGGGCAATTTCTTGGGATGGAGAGAAGACTCAGAAATTGTGGGAGCGGTGTAATTACACCAATCTGGATAGTTGTATGCTTAGCTGATGGGTGTAATGTCTTTTCTATATGTGTTTTTGAACAAATCCAATTCATGCATGCTTTGCCTTGGGCGTTTAAAGTAAAATTTGACACAGTATGTTGCTTTGGAGGACCCCAGCAAATCTAATTCTTGGAGTTCCTCGAGGGCATTTGGCAAAGTTTTTGTCCAGTCATCCCAAGTGTCCCTGGGGCTGGGTCTCTTCCCTGTGGTGTGAAGGAGTTCTGAATTCCCACTAAACACGTGGAGAGTGGATTGTCGAGGCTGCCCAGGGATAGACACAGGTTATCTTGTTTTAATGTCTTTGCTAAGGTCACCCAAACATTGTGGTTGGGTTGTGGGCTCATCCAGCCAGAGGCATGTGGCATGGTGAAGAACATCCAGGCAGCACTGAACACAACACCAGCGAAGAAAATCTTCATCTTTGAGCAATGATGAGGCTTCTGATAGGAAATACAAGCAAAATTTGTTATTTTGAAAAAAGGAGGGACAGGGTTTCTGTCCTTTCCTTTCTTCCTCCCTTCTCTTAACAGTAAACTAAAAAAAATTAAGTATAGGACAACAAGTTTTAACTAAAAAAACTTTTTTTTTTTTTTTTTAACAAAGGTGAATAATTTTTAAACTAAAACTACAAAAAAAACCAATTTAAATTCAGCTTGAGGCTTATCTGAGGCAGCTAAAGGGTGCTTGGTTTTCTGTTTCATTCCCTGTCGAGTGACAGGACGATTTTTGTTTTCAAATGTGGGTGCTCTGCGACGCCTGTGTCTCCCTGCAGAGCTGGTTTGGTTTTGAGGAGGTTTTGTGTTGGACTTAGGAGAATTCTTGCTGGTGATTGGTTTTGCAGTGCCCAAATATGGTTTTATGTTTTTTCCTGGGTACCATCTGGGACCAGATGGCAGAGATACACAAGCGTATCCCCTTCCCCAGGTGATTAATTGAAAGGGCCCAGAAATTTTGTGTGTTTCTGGATCTTTTACCAGCACTGGTGGTTTTTCAGTGAGTTTGGCTTGGGTGGAGTTTGAAAAATGGCGAAGGACTGGGAGATCTGTTTCTGAAGCTGTACAATTTAGGAAATTGATAACATAGAGAGCTTTGCAAAGTCTTTCAACTGGGGATAAAATCTTTGTGTCACCTTGCTGCTGATTGAGAACCCTTTTTAGGGTTTGATGGGTTCTTTCTATGATGGATTGTCCTGTGGGGTTTGCAGCAATGCCAGTAGTATGTTCAATTCCCCAATCACTGAAAAACATTTTTGAACTGTGAGATTTGTAAGCGGGTCCATTGTCAGTTTTAATTTTTTGTGGAACTCCCAGCGTGGCAAAAGCCAGGAGGAAATGCTTGATAGCATGAGTGGCTTTTTCTCCTGCATGTGCTGATGCAAAAACTGCTCCAGAAAACGTATTTGGACTTCCCAAAAGATGGGAAGTGGGTCACGTCAGTCTGCCACAGCTGGCAGCTGTTCAGGCCTCTGGGATTGACTCCTGTACCCATAGAGGGTATTTGATAAGATTGACAGGTTGGGCACATTGCTACGATGGCTTTTGCCTGATCTTTTGAGAGTTTAAACATTCAAATGAGAACATTTTGGTGAAAAAATGCATGTGACAGCTTTGCCTGAGCAAAGATGTCAGGGACATTTGCAGTCTCCATAGACATGGCCAGAGCATCTGCTCTTCTGTTTCCTCCTGTGATAAAACCTGGGAGATCTGTGTGTGACCTCACATGAGCGACGTGGTAGGGCTGTTTCCTATGAGAAATTAAATGTGTCAATGTAGAAATCAATTGGTGTAATTTTGGGTTGGGAACATCTTTTAAAAAGGCGTGTTCTGCCCTCGTAGCTATACCAGCTACATAAGCTGAGTCCGTGACCAGATTAAAGGGTTTGTCTTTGAATTTCTCAAAGGCTCTAACAACGGCTGCCAGCTCTGCAATTTGTGGAGATCCCTCCACTGTTTGAACTCTGACTCCCAGTTTTGGGTTTTGGGGTTTTTCCAAGTCAGGACAGACTTGTGAGAGGAGCCTGACCCATCTGTGAAGACAGTTAGAGCTTTGAGAGGAGACCTGCTTAAAATTGATTTTGGAACTAACTGAAAAACAACATTTTTGTTAAAAAACTTGTGCTGTGGTAATTGATTTGAAATTTGACCAGTATAGCTATCAAGAGCAATTTGGAGACTTTCATTGGTCTGGAGCAAATCCTCCAGATCTCCAGTGGTCAGTGGCAGGTACATGCACGTGAACTCACACCCTGCAAGGGCGCGCAGGCGAGTTCTGGCCTTTTTTATGAGAAGTGCCATAATTTCTTGAAATGTGGTAATTGTTTTGGTGGGTTGATGGCTTGTGAAGACCCATTCAAGGATCAGCAAAGGGTCTGTGAGTTGAGACTCCCATTGGAAAATCAGTCCAGGGAAGTGAGGGGCTTTTCCCAGGATGACAAACTGGAAGGGCAGATTAGGTTCCAATCGATGAGCTTGGCGTGAGGAGAGGGCTTCTTGGACCTTGATGATGGCACCTTGGGCTTCTGGTGTGATGGTGCATGGGGAGCCGAGGTCCTCTTTGCCAGGAAAAGGTTGAACAGGGGAGGAAGTTCTTTTGTTGTGATTCCCAGGAGGGGGCGTATCCAGTTGATGGATCCACACAGACTGTGTAAGTCTCTCAGGGTTTTTGGATTGTCTTTGATGGAAAGCTGCTGGGGTACGATGGTTCTTTCACGGATTTGAAGTCCAAGATATTTCCACGGGCTGGTGTATTGTACTTTGTCTTTGTGAATCTCAAATCCTGCTTTTTCAATGGATTCAATGGTTGTTTTTACAGCTTTGTCTATGTAAGTCTTTTCTGAAACACAAACCAGAATGTCGTCCATGTAGTGGTAAATGATTGCATCTGGGAATGAGCTTCGAACAGGAGAGAGAACGTGAGCCACATACCACTGGCATTGGTGGGAGAGTTTTTGAGTCCTTGGGGGAGGAAAAGCCAGTGGTACCTTTTGAGGGGAGCCTCTCTGTTTAGAGAGGGAACGGAGAAAGCAAACCGTGGGGTGTCTTGGAGGTGCAGTGGGATGCTGAAGAAGCAATCTTTGATGTCAATGATGGCAAGTGTCCAATTTCGAGGCAGCATTGGTGGAGAAGGCAGACCAGGCTGAAGAAGTCTCATGTCTTTGATGACGTCGTTGATTTTGCAAAGGTCTTGGAGAAGCCTCCATCTGTTTGTCCCAGATTTTTGCAGGACAAAGACTGGAGTGTTCCAGGGGCTTGTGGTTTCAGTGATGTGGCCTTTGGCGAGTTGCTCTTCCACCAGGGCATGCAATGTGCACAGTTTGACTTTTGAAAGGGATCACTGCTCGACCCAAATGGGGGTGTCACTTTTCCAGGTGAGCTGAGGGGTCGGGGGAAGCGCGCACGTTCCAGTGGCCCCAATCAGAAATCCCGGCATTGGATCCGAAGGGAGACTCTCCACTGGGATAGGACATCCCTACCCCACAGGGTGATGGGGGCTCTGACCACAAACAGGCGGACAGTTGCCAACTTGCCTTCAGGGCCTTCGATGACAACATTGTTTCTGCTTCTCATGGACACGGTGACGCCACCAATTCCAGAAATCATTCCGGCGATCGGTTGCAGTTCCCAGTGGGATGGCCATTCTGAGCGAGCGATGATGGTGGCACCGGCTCAGGTGTCGATCATTCCTGGTCTGAGGATTCTCTCACCTTTGCACAGGATGTTGCATTCAAAGATGGGTTTCTTTGAGCCCATGATTTGCACCCACAGTACGGTAGGGTTGGGGGGGATCTGTTTGTTGCAATTCTTAGGGAGCAGGAGGGCTTGTGCAATTGGTGTGTCCTGTGAAAGGAAAAAGGGCGCGTCTGTGCAGCGAAGTTGGACAGAGATTTCTTGTCCAGATTGTACAGTTTGAATCTCTGGCAAAAGAGAAATTTGTTTTGGGCTGTGGAAAGTGTCACCAAGTATTAAAATGTCCCAAGGACCACCTGGTGGTCCACGTTTGCCTGGGGGAACCCAGTAGAAATTGCCATCTGTGAGGTTCAAAGACAAGGAATTCACCAGCTGGCGCCTGGTTCCCATCTGAAGCGCTCCGTACGTTGGATGCTCTTGATGTGTTCTGGAATTTGACTGATTTTCATGGGTGCGAAAGTGTGGGAGATGGCCTTTGATTTGTTGTCATGGCACGGTGCCATTCCCACCCTGCACTGGCAGTTTTTTGAAATCTGTGGGTACATTTGTTGTTTCCGGGGTTTATGATGATTGCTGTGAGGGCATTGGATTTGTGGCTTTTCTGGGCAATTTTTTACAAAATTTCCAAGTTCCCCACAGTAGAAGCATTGGGCATTTTCTTTGGAGGTCACTGCTGCAATGGCTCCTGTGATTCCTTCAGCAATGCCTTTGGCTACTGCCTGGGCTACTGTGTTCTCAGTGGACATGTGTCGTGTGCAGGTTTCCACCATCTGTTCAATGGTGGGTTCTGTGTCCAGAGGCAAGGACCTTAGGATAGTTTTACATTGTTCATTTGCATTGCTCATAGCAAGTTTGCATAACAGTTCTTTCCGTGCCTCTGCGCTCTCTATTTGTTTTTCCAGAGCATCTTTCAGTCAGTCCACAAATTTGATAAAACTTTCATCTATTTTTTGTTTAATGTTTGAAAAATGCATTGTAGGTGTGGAATCATCTGGTGTGAGAAGCAAGGATGTTTTGGCAGCATTTGCTACGTCCTGCAATGTGTCTCTGGGCAAAGCATTTGCCTGGTCTGAAGGCTTTGATAAATTGCCTTCCCCAGCTAATTGTTCTACTGTGAAATTTGGGTGATTTGCATCATTTGCAGAATTATCAGATAATGTTTTCAGGGCTCTACGCCAATGTCTCTCAAATAACAGATATTCAGCAGGTGTCAAAAGGCGTTGTGCTAAATTTTTTAAATCATGTGGCACCAGAACATATGCCGAAAAAATTGCTTCAAAAAAATTTCTAAAAATTTGTGTATTTCTACCATGTTCCTTGGCGATCTTGGACAATTCAGTTAATTGTTTTGCATAAAATGGTTCCCATTGAGCAGTGTTTGTGGCACCTCCTCTGCTGCCCTCTCTATGTGTTACAGGAAAGGCAGAAATTCTTTGAGCCTTTTGCCAATCACCACTTTGTGTGGCCAATAGCTTAACATTGTTCCATGGATTTGTTCATTTTCTGAATTATAAGAATCTGTGTCATCAGAAGAGGTAGAGTACGTCTTCTGTGGCGTTTTTTAAAACGAGAAGGGAGGGTATTGGTAAAGGGTTGGGATGCAGGCAGGGAAACACCAGGCTGGGAGGCGTGGGTGAGGGGCGGAACGGTTGCCGGGGGCTGGGGATAACTTGGCTGGGTGCATAGCACAGTTTGGCCACACGGTGGCAGTGGTGCATTAGAAATGGAGGCAGTTGGGGGGGTGGTGGAGGGGAGGGGCGGACGGCAGGGGGTGGGGTGTGTTGCAATGCTGGAGGAATGCGGTGTCTGTAGCAACTGTAGGGAGTGAGGGATTGCAGGGGGCCACCCCGGGGGTGGAGAGTGGGGGATGGGGCTGGGTGTGTGCCGCAGGGAAAGGTGCATTGGAGAAAGACAAAGGGACAGCCGAAGGGAGGGGGTGGGGAGGGGGATGAGCCGCAGCACTACACGTGGAAAGCGAAGCGGGGAGGCTTTGACTGGGCGGTCTGCGATGCGGGAGGAGGAAAAACGTGCATGAGAAAAATGGGGTTTGTAAGGGCGGAGGGTTGCTCAGGACGTGGTGGCAGCAGCGGCGGCGGCCACGGGGACGGGAGACGAATCGGCTGCGAGGGGAAACGGGGCGAGGCAGGGAGCGGGGCTTCCCCGAAAGCATGGGAAGCTCAGAATAGGGGTGCAGGGAGGTGAACGGCGGAGGGGCAGTCGGGGTGGCTGCTGCCCGCGACTTAGAGCCACGGGCGGGCTGCGGAAAAGGGGAGGGGAGGACGAGCTCGGTGCCTGGGGCGTCTGCTTGGAGCGGGACGCGCGGGACAGAGAAGAGGGCGGTCGTGGAACGAATGGCGGCGGCGTTCTGCCAGGATTAGGACTTTGGTTTTGCGGAGGTTTTGGGGAGGAAGAAACGGGGAAAAGCTATTGCGGGTAGCTCTTATGATTTCTTGAAATAAAGGTAAAAAACGCGCAACCGTAAAGTCTTGCTGTGTTTGTAAGGAGTAAAGCAAAATGCCAATATTATTTCAGAAGTCACCCGACGCTATAGAGTCAGAGATAGTATTAGGGAAATGAGAAAATATGAATTTAACGAAAGATTTTAAAGTACGCTTGGAAAGGGTTTTTTTCTGAAAATTTAAAGTTATTATTAGATAAAAGTGTTATTATTTGGGAATAAAAGCTTTCTTCCATGGAGGATAGGGGGGGTTTTGTGAGCCGTTTCCCCATGAAACCGAAACTGACCAGCAGAAAAAGAGAAAAAAAAAACCGAAGAAAACCCAAAAATCCCAATTTGACCCGATAAGAGAAAGCGCACTTTGAAGAAGGCTGATTACTCACCAAATCTTAGCCGAAGGGTGTGGGTCGACTGCTGGCAGCCACTAGCGACGTCCAATCCTGATTCTGTGTCCGGGGTTGCTGGACAGTGAGGCTTTGGCAACTCTTTTTAAAACAAAAAGCAGCCAAGCCGGATGTGTTTCAGCGCTCCGAAGGCGGAACAACGAATGCTCTCGCCAGCTCTTGAGAGGGTCCCAAGAACTGTCCAGGCGCCAAATGTAGCTGTTTTTTGGGGGTGCAGGAGCTTTCCAGTCCCCCCAGGCAGCTACTCAGAGTTCAGATAGCTCAGAACCTAAGCAGCAGAGCTTGCAGCTACTTGCTAGCAACGGATGAAAGCTTGAGACTGTTGCAATAGTTCCAAAGACAGCTTTATTTTCTTTGAAGGGAATTGCTAACAATAGTCTAATTACATTAAACAATAAAAGGGTATTTATAGGTTTCTGGAGGATTGAACTTCTATCCAACAGGATTTACACTTTTCAAAGTAACCAATTATCCTTAAATTCTAAGTAAGAAAAGAACCAATTATTGTAACACATTAAGAACCAATAGAAATCCTAAAAGATAATGGGAGCTGAGATAGGGAAAAGAGCCCCTGTCCTTAGGAATGTCTTTGTTCTAAGGGACATAATTCCAGGGGCCAGTTTTAGGGGAATTAGAATTTCCTACAATAGCTGTAGCTGTATTTTGAGGGGTGCAGGAGCCTTCCAGCCCCCCCAGGCAGCTACTCAGAGTTCAGATAGCTCAGAACCTAAGCAGCAGAGCTTGCAGCTACTCGCTACCAGCGGATGAAAGCTTGAGACTGTGTTGCAATGGTTCCAGAGACAGCTTTATTTTCTTTGAAGGGAATTGCTAACAACAGTCTAGATACATTAAACAATAAAAGGGTATTTATAGGTTTCTGGAGGATTGAACTATTGTCCAATAGGATTTACACATTTCAAAGTAACCAATTATCTTTAAATTCTAAGTAAGAAAAAGAACCAATTATTGTAACACTTTAAGAACCTATAGAAATCCCAAAAGACAACGGGAGCTGATATAGGAAAGGGGCCCCCAGTCCTTTGGAATTTCTTTGTTCTAAGGGATAAGATCCCAGGGGCCTGTTTTAGGGGAGATTGAATTTCCTACAATTCCTCTCTCTTCATTTAAAAAGAAAGTGTTTTTAACAGTTTTATTAAAACAATGAACTAAACATGAAAACAAAGCTAACACTAAAAGAATAACAACAAAAATCAAAAAAATTCCCTTAACCAAGGAAGAAACCCATCCCGTCAGTCCCCATTGACTTAAGAGGTTGTTAACCCAGTTTGGAGTGGTTTCAGTCTTTAAATCCTTCACGAGGTTTTTCAGCTTCTGGATGTTTTCATGGATGGATGTGGAGCAGGAAGAGAGGTTGAAGCAGCACATTCCATCAAAGTCTTCGCAGCCGTGCCCGTGGGAGAGCAGCAGGAAATCAATTGCTGCCCGATTTTGCAGCATTGCACGTCTTGTGGTCTCTTCATCCTTCAAAAAATCACTCAGAGCAGCAGATGCAGCGTTGGCCTGTTCACTAAGCCAGCACCCCAAATGATTAATTTCACCAAGAGCTTCTGCTCTGCTGACCATGGTAAAAACAGGGAGGCAGCAATTCTTTGGGTTTGTTCCAAATGTGCAATTTGGAGTCACAATTTTCATCAAATTCAGTGTAAGATCTTCTTTCATGTTTTGATTTGCTTTCTCCTCTCCAATTATGTAACAAGGTAATGTTGGAGGTGAGGGTAGAAAGCTTGCCACGGTGTCACGGTGTGACTTGGGTTTGCCAACCTTAATATATTTAATTTCTTTTAGAGACAGGACCCAGGAGCTAGAGACAAGGCAGGCTCAAAACATTAAAAAGGTACAAGAAGAAATTTATTAATAACACAAAAAGGATTCAGAATAAGATTCCTAGATTATTCCCTCCTCCCCTTCCTTCATTCCACATTCCTTAACAATAACATACAAAGAACACTTCAGTCAGTTTTCTACTTAAATAATCATTTCAGTTCACTTAAGAGAGAAAAGTTCATTTCTTGATTGAGTCTTAGGGGGTGTCTTCACCTTCCCAGTCTGCATCTGCCTGGGAAAATATTGCAGTTTATGACTCTTCTCCCATTCCCACAGTCCTTCCAGAGCTGTGCTATGGGTTATGTTACACACTTGGGGTACCACTTTTAAAGGCAGGCTGCTGAAAAACAAAATTCTTCTCCTTCACTATCAAATGTCTCTGTCCATATTCCAGTCCCAAAAGAGAAAGCTCCATTTCTCCGAGGCAAAAAAGTCTTCTCAAGCATCCAAACCTCCCCAAGTATATTTCACAGTTTAAAGGAATTTTAGTGTAGTCACCGTCCCCTTAGCCCACAAAAAAAGATTTTCAGCTACTTATCAGTTTGCATCTTTTCAATCTCTTCCTATCAGGAACTTTATCTTCATTCTGCTGACCTCTGTAGTCTCCATGCTTCATTACTTCTCATTCAGGGGAAGCTCAGGAGATCGAGAATCTTATCCAGGCATTAAAAACAGTTAAAATTGTATCCAGATCGTGAAGAAGCCACATGGGCAGCTGGAGGCCTCTTCTGCCATGTGGAGAGCCAGTGCCAGGGCCATGCGGAGCCGGGGGCCACCAGGCCAGGGCCAGGGCAGCCCGGAGCCATGCGGTTGGGGGGCCGGGACCACGCGGCCGAGCCAGGGCCCCCACCAAGCCAGGGCTGGGGTGCCAAGCCGAGCCCAAAGCCGAGCCTGGAGCCGGGCCGGAGCCCCAGCCAGAGACCCCCGCACCTCCCGAGGCCGGAAGCTGAAAAAGAGAGCAGTTAACTTAATCCAACGTGATTTGTGAAAGCGTAATAAACTTCCATTGGTTTCCTGAGCTGTCCATCACCAAATCCGCTCTCTGATTGGTGCCAGCAGCTCACAGGGGAAGCTCCCAGAGATGTGAGACCCCCTCCCACTCCCCAACCTCATGGAGCGTGCCCTGAGGTGAATCCACCCCTCCCCCCGAGCACGGGAAACCAACACACAAGGCTACAGGGTCCTCCCTGGAGATGGGAGGGGATCCCAGCCAAACTCGATCACCACAGATGAGAAACATTCCCCGGGGCAATTTCTTGGGATGGAGAGAAGACTCAGAAATTGTGGGAGCGGTGTAATTACACCAATCTGGATAGTTGTATGCTTAGCTGATGTGTGTAATGTCTTTTCTATATGTGTTTTTGAACAAATCCAATTCATGCATGCTTTTCCCTGGGCGTTTAAAGTAAAATTTGACACAGTATGTTGCTTTGGAGGACCCCAGCAAATCTAATTCTTGGGGTTCCTCGAGGGCATTTGGCAAAATTTTTGTCCAATCATCCCAAGTGTCCCTGGGGCTGGGTCTCTTCCCTGTGGTGTGAAGGAGTTCTGAATTCTGAATTCCCACTAAACACGTGGAGAGTGGATTGTCGAGGCTGCCTAGGGATAGACACAGGTTATCTTGTTTTAATGTCTTTGCTAAGGTCACCCAAACGTTGTGGTTGGGTTGTGGGCTCATCCAGCCAGAGGCATGTGGCATGGTGAAGAACATCCAGGCAGCAGTGAAAACAACACCAGCGAAGAAAATCCCGACAGTCCCCATTGACTTAAGAGGTTGTTAACCCAGTCTGGAGTGGTTTCAGTCTTTAAATCCTTCACGAGGTTTTTCAGCTTCTGGATGTTTTCATGGATGGATGTGGAGCAGGAAGAGAGGTTGAAGCAGCACATTCCATCAAAGTCTTCGCAGCCGTGCCCGTGGGAGAGCAGCAGGAAATCAATTGCTGCTCGATTTTGCAGCATTGCACGTCTTGTGGTCTCTTCATCCTTCAAAAAATCACTCAGAGCAGCAGATGCAGCGTTGGCCTGTTCACTAAGCCAGCACCCCAAATGATTAATTTCACCAAGAGCTTCTGCTCTGCTGCCCATGGTAAAAACAGGGAGGCAGCAATTCTTTTGGGTTTGTTCCAAATGTGCAATTTGGAGTCACAATTTTCATCAAATTCAGTGTAAGATCTTTTTTCACGTTTTGATTTGCTTTCTTGTTTCCAATTATGTAACAAGGTAATATTGGGGGTGAGGGTAGGAAGCTTGCCAAGGCTACAGGGTCCTCCCTGGATATGGGAGGGGATTCCGGCCAAACTCGATCACCACAGATGAGAAACATTCCCCGGGGAAATTTCTTGGGATGGAGAGAAGACTCAGAAATTGTGGGAGCGGTGTAATTACACCAATCTGGATAGTTGTATGCTTAGCTGATGGGTGTAATGTCTTTTCTGTATGTGTTTTTGTACAAATCCAATTCATGCATGCTTTGCCTTGGGCGTTTAAAGTAAAATTTGACACAGTATGTTGCTTTGGAGGACCCCAGCAAATCTAATCCTTGGGGTTCCTCGAGGGCATTTGGCAAAATTTTTGTCCAATCATCCCAAGTGTCCCTGGGGCTGGGTCTCTTCCCTGTGGTGTGAAGGAGTTCTGAATTCTGAATTCCCACTAAACACGTGGAGAGTGGATTGTCGAGGCTGCCCAGGGATAGACACAGGTTATCTTGTTTTAATGTCTTTGCTAAGGTCACCCAAACGTTGTGGTTGGGTTGTGGGCTCATCCAGCCAGAGGCATGTGGCATGGTGAAGAACATCCAGGCAGCAGTGAAAACAACAGCAGCAAAGAAAATCTTCATCTTTGAGCAATGATGAGGCTTCTGATAGGAAATACAAGCAAAATTTGTTATTTTGAAAAAAGGAGGGACAGGGTTTCTGTCCTTTCCTTTCTTCCTCCCTTCTCTTAACTGTCACATCCTGAGGTGTCTCCTTAGACCTGAGATCACCTTACGAGGACATGCAGGTGGTCTGGAACCCAGCTCTTTCCAATGCCCGCCGATGAGAGACTGCAGGAGCTGTTCTTGGAGGTTTTCATGGTTGTTTATTGTTCCTTATCTCAGGAATTAAGTATAGGACAACAAGTTTTAACTAAAAACCTTTTTTTTTTTTTTTTTTTTTTTAACAAAGGTGAATAATTTTCAAACTAAAACTACAAAAAAAACCAATTTAAATTCAACTTGAGGCTTATCTGAGGCAGCTAAATGGTGCTTGGTTTTCTGTTTCATTCCCTGTCGAGTGACAGGACGATTTTTGTTTTCAAATGTGGGTGCTCTGCGACGCCTGTGTCTCCATGCAGAGCTGGTTTGGTTTTGAGGAGGTTTTTTATTGGACTTAGGAGGGTTTTTGCTGGTGATTGGATTTACAGTGCCCAAATATGGTTTTATGTTTTTTCCTGGGTACCATCTGGGACCAGATGGCAGAGATACACAAGCGTATCCCCTTCCCCAGGTGATTAATTGAAAGGGCCCAGAAATTTTGTGTGTTTCTGGATCTTTTACCAGCACTGGTGGTTTTTCAGTGAGTTTGGCTTGGGTGGAGTTTGAAAAATGGTGAAGGACTGGGGGATCTGGTTCTGAAGCTGTACAATTTAGGAAATTGATAACATAGAGAGCTTTGCAAAGTCTTTCAACGGGGGATAAAATCTTTGTGTCACCTTGCTGCTGATTGAGAACCCTTTTTAGGGTTTGATGGGTTCTTTCTATGATGGATTGTCCTGTGGGGTTTGCAGCAATGCCAGTAGTATGTTCAATTCCCCAATCACTGAAAAACGTTTTTGAACTGTGAGATTTGTAAGCGGGTCCATTGTCAGTTTTAATTTTTTGTGGAACTCCCAGCGTGGCAAAAGCCAGGAGGAAATGCTTGATAGCATGAGTGGCTTTTTCTCCTGCATGAGCTGATGCAAAAACTGCTCCAGAAAACGTATTTGGACTTCCCAAAAGATGGGAAGTGGGTCACGTCAGTCTGCCACAGCTGGCAGCTGTTCAGGCCTCTGGGATTGACTCCTGTACCCATAGAGGGTATTTGATAAGTTTGACAGGTTGGGCACGTTGCTACGATGGCTTTTGCCTGGTCTTTTGAGAGTTTAAACATTCAAATGAGAACATTTTGGTGAAAAAACCGCATGTGACAGCTTTGCCTGAGCAAAGATGTCAGGGACATTTGGAGTCTCCATAGACATGGCCAGAGCATCTGCTCTTCTGTTTCCTCCTGTGATAAAACCTGGGAGATCTGTGTGTGACCTCACATGAATGACGTGGTAGGGCTGTTTCCTATGAGAAATTAAATGTGTCAGTGTAGAAATCAATTGGTGTAACTTTGGGTTGGGAACATCTTTTAAAAAGGCGTGTTCTGCCCTCGTAGCTATACCGGCTACATAAGCTGAGTCCGTGACCAGATTAAAGGGTTTGTCTTTGAATTTCTCAAAGGCTCTAACAACGGCTGCTAGCTCTGCAATTTGTGGAGATCCCTCCACTGTTTGAACTCTGACTCCCAGTTTTGGGTTTTGGGGTTTTTCCAAGTCAGGACTGACTTGTGAGAGGAGCCTGAGCCATCTGTGAAGACAGTTAGAGCTTTGAGAGGAGACCTGCTTAAAATTAATTTTGGAACTAACTGAAAAACAGCATTTTTGTTAAAAAACTTGTGCTGTGGTAATTGATTTGAAATTTGACCAGTATAGCTATCAAGAGCAATTTGGAGACTTTCATTGGTCTGGAGCAAATGCTCCAGATCTCCAGTGGTCAGTGGCAGGTACATGCACATGAACTCACACCCTGCAAGGGAGCGCAGGCGAGTTCTGGCCTTTTTTATGAGAAGTGCCATAATTTCTTGAAATGTGGTAATTGTTTTGGTGGGTTGATTGCTTGTGAAGACCCATTCAAGGATCAGCAAAGGGTCTGTGAGCTGAGACTCCCATTGGAAAATCAGTCCAGGGAAGTGAGGGGCTTTTCCCAGGATGACAAACTGGAAGGGCAGATTAGGTTCCAATCGATGAGCTTGGCGTGAGGAGAGGGCTTCTTGGACCTTGATGATGGCACCTTGGGCTTCTGGTGTGATGGTGCATGGGGAGCCGAGGTCCTCTTTGCCAGGAAAAGGTTGAACAGGGGAGGAAGTTCTTTTGTTGTGATTCCCAGGAGGGGGCGTATCCAGTTGATGGATCCACACAGACTGTGTAAGTCTCTCGGGGTTTTTGGATTGTTTTTGATGGAAAGCTGCTGGGGTACGATGGTTCTTTCACGGATTTGAAGTCCAAGATATTTCCACGGGCTGGTGTATTGTACTTTGTCTTTGCAAATCTCAAATCCTGCTTTTTCAATGGTTTCAATGGTTGCTTTCACAGCTTTGTCCAAGTAAGTCTTTTCTGAGGCACAAACTAGAATATCATCCATGTAATGGTAAATGATTGCATCTGGGAATGAGCTCCAAACAGGGGAGAGAACGTGAGCCACATACCATTGGCATTGGTGGGAGAGTTTTTGAGTCCTTGGGGAAGGAAAAGCCAGCGGTACCTTTTGAGGGGAGCCTCTCTGTTTAGAGAGGGAACGGAGAAAGCAAACCGTGGGGTGTCTTGGAGGTGCAGTGGGGTGCTGAAGAAGCAATCTTTGATGTCAATGATGGCAAGTGTCCAATTTCGAGGCAGCATTGGTGGAGAAGGCAGACCAGGCTGAAGAAGTCTCATGTCTTCGATGACGTCGTTGATTTTGCAAAGGTCTTGGAGAAGCCTCCATCTGTTTGTCCCAGATTTTTGCAGGACGAAGACGGGAGTGTTCCAGGGGCTTGTGGTTTCAGTGATGTGGCCTTTGGCGAGTTGCTCTTCCACCAGGGCATGCAATGTGCACAGTTTGACTTTTGAAAGGGATCACTGCTCGAGCCAAATGGGGGTGTCACTTTTCCAGGTGAGCTGAGGGGTCGGGGGAAGCGCGGACGTTCCAGTGGCCCCAATCAGAAATCCCGGCATTGGATCCAAAGGGAGACTCTCCACTGGGATAGGACATCCCTACCCCACAGGGTGATGGGGGCTCTGACCACAAACAGGCGGACAGTTGCCAACTTGCCTTCAGGGCCTTCGATGACAACGTTGTTTCTGCTTCTCATGGACACGGTGACGCCACCAATCCCAGAAATCATTCCGGCGATTGGTTGCAGTTCCCAGTGGGATGGCCATTCTGAGCGAGCGATGATGGTGGCACCGGCTCCGGTGTCGATCATTCCTGGTCTGAGGATTCTCTCACCTTTGCACAGGATGTTGCATTCAAAGATGGGCTTCTTTGAGCCCATGATTTGCACCCACAGTACGGTAGGGTTGGGGGGGATCTGTTTGTTGCAATTCTTAGGGAGCAGGAGGGCTTGTGCAATTGGTGCGTCCTGTGAAAGGAAAAAGGGCGCGTCTGTGCAGTGAAGTTGGACAGAGATTTCTTGTCCAGATTGTACAGTTTGAATCTCTGGCAAAAGAGAAATTTGTTTTGGGCTGTGGAAAGTGTCACCAAGTATTAAAATGTCCCAAGGGCCACCTGGTGGCCCGTGTTTACCTGTAGGCACACGGTAAAATTAGTCATCTGTGAAGCTGAAAGGCAAGGAATTTACCAGCTGCCTTCGCTGCCCCAGCGATACCTGGGGATGTGTTGAACCATCTTGATGTGTTCTGGAATTTGACTGATTTTCATGGGTGGAACTGGGTTGGTGATGGCCTTTGATTTGTTGTCCTGGCATGGTGCCATTCTCACCCTGCACTGGCAGTTTTTTGAATTCTGTGGGTACATTTGGTGTTTCCGGGGTTTATGATGATTGCTGTGAGGGTATTGGATTTGTGGCTTTTCTGGACAATTTTTTATGAAATGTCCAGGTTCCCTACAGTAGAAGCATCGGGCATTTTCTTTGGAGGTCACAGCTGCAATGGCTCCTGTGACTCCTTCAGCAATGCCTTTGGCCACTGCTGGGCTACTGTGTTCTCAGTGGACATGTGTCGTGTGCAGGTTTCCACCATCTGTTCAATGGTGGGTTCTGTGTCCAGAGGCAAGGACCTTAGGATAGTTTTACATTGTTCATTTGCATTGCTCATAGCAAGTTTGCATAACAGTTCTTTCCGTGCCTCTGCGCTCTCTATTTGTTTTTCCAGAGCATCTTTCAGTCAGTCCACAAATTTGATAAAACTTTCATCTATTTTTTGTTTAATGTTTGAAAAATGCATTGTAGGTGTGGAATCATCTGGTGTGAGAAGCAAGGATGTTTTGGCAGCATTTGCTACGTCCTGCAATGTGTCTCTGGGCAAAGCATTTGCCTGGTCTGAAGGCTTTGATAAATTGCCTTCCCCAGCTAATTGTTCTACTGTGAAATTTGGGTAATTTGCATCATTTGCATAATTATCAGATAATGTTTTCAGGGCTTTACGCCAATGTCTCTCAAATAACATATATTCAGCAGGTGTCAAAAGGCGTTGTGCTAAATTTTTTAAAACATGTGGCACCAGAACATATGCCGAAAAAATTGCTTCAAAAAATTTTCTAAAAATTTGTGTATTTCTACCATGTTCCTTCGCGATCTTGGACAATTCAGTTAATTGTTTTGCATAAAATGGTTCCCATTGAGCAGTGTTTGCGGCACCTCCTCTGCTGCCCTCTCTGTGTGTTACAGGAAAGGCAGAAATTCTTTGAGCCATTTGCCAATCACCACTTTGTGTGGCCAATAGCTTAACATTGTTCCATGGATCTTGTTCATTTTCTGAATTATAAGAATCTGTGTCATCAGAAGAGGTAGAGTACGTCTTCTGTGGCGTTTTTTAAAACGAGAAGGGAGGGTATTGGTAAAGGGTTGGGATGCAGGCAGGGAAACACCAGGCTGGGAGGCGTGGGTGAGGGGCGGAACGGTTGCCGGGGGCTGGGGATAACTTGGCTGGGTGCATAGCACAGTTTGGCCACACGGTGGCAGTGGTGCATTAGAAATGGAGGCAGTTGTGGGGGTGGTGGAGGGGAGGGGCGGACGGCAGGGGGTGGGGTGTGTTGCAATGCTGGAGGAATGCGGTGTCTGTAGCAACTGTAGGGAGTGAGGGATTGCAGGGGGCCACCCCGGGGGTGGAGAGTGGGGGATGGGGCTGGGTGTGTGCCGCAGGGAAAGGTGCATTGGAGAAAGACAAAGGGACAGCCGAAGGGAGGGGGTGGGGAGGGGGATGAGCCGCAGCACTACACGTGGAAAGCGAAGCGGGGAGGCTTTGACTGGGCGGTCTGCGATGCGGGAGGAGGAAAAACGTGCATGAGAAAAACGGGGTTTGTAAGGGCAGAGGGTTGCTCAGGAGGTGGTGGCAGCAGCGGCGGCGGCCACGGGGACGGGAGACGAATCGGCTGCGCGGGGAAACGGGGCGAGGCAGGGAGCGGGGCTTCCCCGAAAGCATGGGAAGCTCAGAATAGGGGTGCAGGGAGGTGAACGACGGAGGGGCAGTCGGGGTGGCTGCTGCCCGCGACTTAGAGCCACGGGCGAGCTGCGGAAAAGGGGAGGGGAGGACGAGCTCGGTGCCTGGGGCGTCTGCTTGGAGCGGGACGCGCGGGACAGAGAAGAGGGCGGTCGTGGAACGAATGGCAGCGGCGTTCTGCCAGGATTAGGACTTTGGTTTTGCGGAGGTTTTGGGGAGGAAGAAACGGGGAAAAGCTATTGCGGGTAGCTCTTATGATTTCTTGAAATAAAGGTAAAAAACACGCAACCGTAAAGTCTTGCTGTGTTTGTAAGGAGTAAAGCAAAATGCCAATATTATTTCAGAAGTCACCCGACGCTATAGAGTCAGAGATAGTATTAGGGAAATGAGAAAATATGAATTTAACGAAAGATTTTAAAGTACGCTTGGAAAGGGTTTTTTTCTGAAAATTTAAAGTTATTATTAGATAAAAGTGTTAATATTTGGGAATAAAAGCTTTCTTCCATGGAGGATAGGGGGGGTTTTGTGAGCCGTTTCCCCATGAAACCGAAACTGACCAGCAGAAAAAGAGAAAAAAAAAACCGAAGAAAACCCAAAAATCCCAATTTGACCCGATAAGAGAAAGCGCACTTTGAAGAAGGCTGATTACTCACCAAATCTTAGCCGAAGGGTGTGGGTCGACTGCTGGCAGCCACTAGCGACGTCCAATCCTGATTCTGTGGCCGGGGTTGCTGGACAGTGAGGCTTTGGCAACTCTTTTTAAAACAAAAAGCAGCCAAGCCGGATGTGTTTCAGCGCTCCGAAGGCGGAACAACGAATGCTCTCGCCAGCTCTTGAGAGGGTCCCAAGAACTGTCCAGGCGCCAAATGTAGCGGTTTTTTGGGGGTGCAGGAGCTTTCCAGCCCCCCCAGGCAGCTACTCAGAGTTCAGATAGCTCAGAACCTAAGCAGCAGAGCTCACAGCTACTTGCTAGCAACGGATGAAAGCTTGAGACTGTGTTGCAATGGTTCTAAAGACAGCTTTATTTTCTTCGAAGGGAATTGCTAACAACAGTCTAATTACATTAAACAATAAAAGGGTATTTATAGGTTTCTGGAGGATTGAACTTCTATCCAACAGGATTTACACTTTTCAAAGTAACCAATTATCTTTAAATTCTAAGTAAGAAAAGAACCAATTATTGTAACACATTAAGAACCAATAGAAATCCTAAAAGATAATGGGAGCTGAGATAGGGAAAAGAGCCCCTGTCCTTAGGAATGTCTTTGTTCTAAGGGATATAATTCCAGGGGCCAGTTTTAGGGGAATTAGAATTTCCTACAATAACTGTAGCTGTATTTTGAGGGGTGCAGGAGCCTTCCAGCCCCCCCAGGCAGCTACTCAGAGTTCAGATAGCTCAGAACCTAAGCAGCAGAGCTTGCAGCT
The DNA here is from genome assembly GCF_029582105.1 of Oenanthe melanoleuca. Lineage (NCBI taxonomy): Eukaryota > Metazoa > Chordata > Aves > Passeriformes > Muscicapidae > Oenanthe > Oenanthe melanoleuca. Next base: position 8,993,678 of record NW_026612650.1, read on the forward strand.
ACTCGCTACCAACGGATGAAAGCTTGAGACTGTGTTGCAATGGTTCCAGAGACAGCTTTATTTTCTTTGAAGGGAATTGCTAACAACAGTCTAATTACATTAAACAATAAAAGGGTGTTTATAGGTTTCTGGAGGATTGAACTATTGTCCAATAGGATTTACACATTTCAAAGTAACCAATTATCTTTAAATTCTAAGTAAGAAAAAGAACCAATTATTGTAACACTTTAAGAACCTATAGAAATCCCAAAAGACAACGGGAGCTGATATAGGAAAGGGGCCCCCAGTCCTTTGGAATTTCTTTGTTCTAAGGGATAAGATCCCAGGGGCCTATTTTAGGGGAGATCGAATTTCCTACAATTCCTCTCTCTTCATTTACAAAGAAATTGTTTTTAACAGTTTTATTAAAACAATGAACTAAACATGAAAAAAAAGTTAACACTAAAAGAATAACAACAAAAATCAAAAAAATTCCCTTAACCAAGGAAGAAACCCATCCCGTCAGTCCCCACTGACTTAAGAGGTTGTTAACCCAGTTTGGAGTGGTTTCAGTCTTTAAATCCTTCACGAGGTTTTTCGGCTTCTGGATGTTTTCATGGATGGATGTGGAGCAGGAAGAGAGGTTGAAGCAGCACATTCCATCAAAGTCTTCGCAGCCGTGCCCGTGGGAGAGCAGCAGGAAATCAATTGCTGCCCGATTTTGCAGCATTGCACGTCTTGTGGTCTCTTCATCCTTCAAAAAATCACTCAGAGCAGCAGATGCAGCGTTGGCCTGTTCACTAAGCCAGCACCCCAAATGATTAATTTCACCAAGAGCTTCTGCTCTGCTGCCCATGGTAAAAACAGGGAGGCAGCAATTCTTTTGGGTTTGTTCCAAATGTGCAATTTGGAGTCACAATTTTCATCAAATTCAGTGTAAGATCTTCTTTCATGTTTTGATTTGCTTTCTCCTCTCCAATTATGTAACAAGGTAATGTTGGAGGTGAGGGTAGAAGGCTTGCCAAGGTGTCACGGTGTGACTTGGGTTTGCCAACCTTAATATATTTAATTTCTTTTAGAGACAGGACCCAGGAGTAGAGACAAGGCAGGCTCAAAACTTAAAAAGGTACAAGAAGAAATTTATTAATAACACAAACAGGATTCAGAATAAGATTCCTAGATTATTCCCTCCTCCCCCTTCCTTCATTCCACATTTCTTAACAATAACATACAAAGAACACTTCAGTCAGTTTTCTACTTAAATAATCATTTCAGTTCACTTAAGAGAGAAAAGTTCATTTCTTGATTGAGTCTTAGGGGGTGTCTTCACCTTCCCAGTCTGCATCTGCCTGGGAAAATATTGCAGTTTATGACTCTTCTCCCATTCCCACAGTCCTTCCAGAGCTGTGCTATGGGTTATGTTACACACTTGGGGTACCACATTTAAAGGCAGGCTGCTGAAAAACAAAATTCTTCTCCATCACTATCAAATGTCGCTGTCCATATTCCAGTCCCAAAACAGAGAGCTCCATTTCCCCGAGGCAAAAAAGTCTTCTTCTCAAGCATCCAAACCTCCCCAAGTATATTTCACAGTTTAAAGGAATTTTAGTGTAGTCACCGTCCCCTTAGCCCACAAAAAAAGATTTTCAGCTACTTATCAGTTTGCATCTTTTCAATCTCTTCCTATCAGGAACTTTATTTTCATTCTGCTGACCTCTGTAGTCTCCATGCTTCATTTCTTCTCATTCAGGGGAGCTCAGGAGATCGAGAATCTTATCCAGGCATTAAAAAGAGTTGAAATTGTATCCAGATCGTGAAGAAGCCACATGGGCAGCTGGAGGCCTCTTCTGCCATGTGGAGGGCCAGTGCCAGGGCCATGCGGAGCCGGGGTCCACCAGGCCAGGCCAGGGCAGCCCGGAGCCATGCGGTTGGGGGGCCGGGACCACGCGGCCGAGCCAGGCCCCCCACCAAGCCGGGGCTGGGGTGCCAAGCCGAGCCCAAAGCCGAGCCTGGAGCCGGGCCGGAGCCCCAGCCAGAGACCCCCGCACCTCCCGAGGCCGGAAGCTGAAAAAGAGAGCAGTTAACTTAATCCAACGTGATTTGTGAAAGCGTAATAAACTTCCATTGGTTTCCTGAGCTGTCCATCACCAAGTCCGCTCTCTGATTGGTGCCAGCAGCTCACAGGGGAATCTCCCAGAGATGGGAGACCCCCTCCCACTCCCCAACCTCATGGAGCGTGCCCTGAGGTGAATCCACCCCTCCCCCCAAGCACGGGAAACCAACACACAAGGCTACAGGGTCCTCCCTGGAGATGGGAGGGGATCCCAGCCAAACTCGATCACCACAGATGAGAAACATTCCCCGGGGCAATTTCTTGGGATGGAGAGAAGACTCAGAAATTGTGGGAGTGGTGTAATTACACCAATCTGGATAGTTGTATGCTTAGCTGATGGGTGTAATGTCTTTTCTATATGTGTTTTTGTACAAATCCAATTCATGCATGCTTTGCCTTGGGCGTTTAAAGTAAAATTTGACACAGTATGTTGCTTTGGAGCACCCCAGCAAATCTAATCCTTGGGGTTCCTCGAGGGCATTTGGCAAAATTTTTTGTCCAATCATCCCAAGTGTCCCTGGGGCTGGGTCTCTTCCCTGTGGTGTGAAGGAGTTCTGAATTCTGAATTCCCACTAAACACGTGGAGAGTGGATTGTCGAGGCTGCCTAGGGATAAACACAGGTTATCTTGTTTTAATGTCTTTGCTAAGGTCACCCAAACGTTGTGGTTGGGTTGTGGGCTCATCCAGCCAGAGGCATGTGGCATGGTGAAGAACATCCAGGCAGCAGTGAAAACAACACCAGCGAAGAAAATCTTCATCTTTGAACAATGATGAGGCTTCTGATAGGAAATACAAGCAAAATTTGTTATTTTGAAAAAAGGAGGGACAGGGTTTCAGTCCTTTCCTTTCTTCCTCCCTTCTCTTAACAGTAAACTAAAAAAAATTAAGTATAGGACAACAAGTTTTAACTAAAAAAACCTTTTTTTTTTTTTTTTTTTTTTTTTTTTTTTTTACAAAGGTTAATAATTTTTAAACTAAAACTACAAAAAAAACCAATTTAAATTGCTTGAGGCTTATCTGAGGCAGCTAAAGGGTGCTTGGTTTTCTGTTTCATTCCCTGTCGAGTGACAGGATGATTTTTGTTTTCAAATGTGGGTGCTCCGCGACGCCTGTGTCTCCATGCAGAGCTGGTTTCGTTTTGAGGAGGTTTTGTGTTGGATTTAGGAGAATTTTTGCTGGTGATTGAAGGCGTGGGTTTTTCAGTGCCCAAATATGGTTTTATGTTTTTTCCTGGGTACCATCTGGGACCAGATGGCAGAGATACACAAGCGTATCCCCTTCCCCAGGTGATTAATTGAAAGGGCCCAGAAATTTTGTGTGTTTCTGGATCTTTTACCAGCACTGGTGGTTTTTCAGTGAGTTTGGCTTGGGTGGAGTTTGAAAAATGGCGAAGGACTGGGGGATCTGGTTCTGAAGATGTACAATTTAGGAAATTGATAACATAGAGAGCTTTGCAAAGTCTTTCAACTGGGGATAAAATCTTTGTGTCACCTTGCTGCTGACTGAGAACCCTTTTTAGGGTTTGATGGGTTCTTTCTATGATGGATTGTCCTGTGGGGTTTGCAGCAATGCCAGTAGTATGTTCAATTCCCCAATCACTGAAAAACGTTTTTGAACTGTGAGATTTGTAAGCGGGTCCATTGTCAGTTTTAATTTTTTGTGGAACTCCCAGCGTGGCAAAAGCCAGGAGGAAATGCTTGATAGCATGAGTGGCTTTTTCTCCTGCGTGAGCTGATGCAAAAACTGCTCCAGAAAACGTATTTGGACTTCCCAAAAGATGGGAAGTGGGTCACATCAGTCTGCCACAGCTGGCAGCTGTTCAGGCCTCTGGGATTGACTCCTGTACCCATAGACGGTATTTGATAAGTTTGACAGGTTGGGCACATTGCTACAATGGCTTTTGCCTGGTCTTTTGAGAGTTTAAACATTCAAGTGAGAACATTTTGGTGAAAAAAATGCATGTGACAGCTTTGCCTGAGCAAAGATGTCAGGGACATTTGCAGTCTCCTTAGACATGGCCAGAGCATCTGCTCTTCTGTTTCCTCCTGTTATAAAACCTGGGAGATCTGCATGTGACCTCACATGAACGACGTGGTAGGGCTGTTTCCTATGAGAAATTAAATGTGTCAGTGTAGAAATCAATTGGTGTAACTTTGGGTTGGGAACATCTTTTAAAAAGGCGTGTTCTGCCCTCGTAGCTATACCGGCTACATAAGCTGAGTCCGTGACCAGATTAAAGGGTTTGTCTTTGAATTTCTCAAAGGCTCTAACAACGGCTGCAAGCTCTGCAATTTGTGGAGATCCCTCCACTGTTTGAACTCTGACTCCCAGTTTTGGGTTTTGGGGTTTTTCCAAGTCAGGACTGACTTGTGAGAGGAGCCTGAGCCATCTGTGAAGACAGTTAGAGCTTTGAGAGGAGACCTGCTTAAAATTAATTTTGGAACTAACTGAAAAACAACATTTTTGTTAAAAAACTTGTGCTGTGGTAATTGATTTGAAATTTGACCAGTATAGCTATCAAGAGCAATTTGGAGACTTTCATTGGTCTGGAGCAAATGCTCCAGATCTCCAGTGGTCAGTGGCAGGTACATGCACGTGAACTCACACCCTGCAAGGGAGCGGAGGCGAGTTCTGGCCTTTTTTATGAGAAGTGCCATAATTTCTTGAAATGTGGTAATTGTTTTGGTGGGTTGATTGCTTGTGAAGACCCATTCAAGGATCAGCAAAGGGTCTGTGAGTTGAGACTCCCATTGGAAAATCAGTCCAGGGAAGTGAGGGGCTTTTCCCAGGATGACAAACTGGAAGGGCAGATTAGGTTCCAATCGATGAGCTTGGCGTGAGGAGAGGGCTTCTTGGACCTTGATGATGGCACCTTGGGCTTCTGGTGTGATGGTGCATGGGGAGCGAGGTCCTCTTTGCCAGGAAAAGGTTGAACAGGGGAGGAAGTTCTTTTGTTGTGATTCCCAGGAGGGGGCGTATCCAGTTGATGGATCCACACAGACTGTGTAAGTCTCTCAGGGTTTTTGGATTGTCTTTGATGGAAAGCTGCTGGGGTACGATGGTTCTTTCACGAATTTGAAGTCCAAGATATTTCCACGGGCTGGTGTATTGTACTTTGTCTTTGTGAATCTCAAATCCTGCTTTTTCAATGGTTTCAATGGTTGTTTTTACAGCTTTGTCTATGTAAGTCTTTTCTGAAACACAAACCAGAATGTCGTCCATGTAGTGGTAAATGATTGCATCTGGGAATGAGCTTCGAACAGGGGAGAGAACGTGAGCCACATACCACTGGCATTGGTGGGAGAGTTTTTGAGTCCTTGGGGGAGGAAAAGCCAGTGGTATCTCTTGAGAAGAGCCTTTCTGTTTAGAGAGGGAACGGAGAAAGCAAACCGTGGGGTGTCTTGGAGGTGCAGTGGGATGCTGAAGAAGCAATCTTTGATGTCAATGATGGCAAGTGTCCAATTTCGAGGCAGCATTGGTGGAGAAGGCAGACCAGGCTGAAGAAGTCTCATGTCTTCGATGACGTCGTTGATTTTGCAAAGGTCTTGGAGAAGCCTCCATCTGTTTGTCCCAGATTTTTGCAGGACGAAGACGGGAGTGTTCCAGGGGCTTGTGGTTTCAGTGATGTGGCCTTTGGCGAGTTGCTCTTCCACCAGGGCATGCAATGTGCACAGTTTGACTTTTGAAAGGGATCACTGCTCGAGCCAAATGGGGGTGTCACTTTTCCAGGTGAGCTGAGGGGTCGGGGGAAGCGCGGACGTTCCAGTGGCCCCAATCAGAAATCCCGGCATTGGATCCAAAGGGAGACTCTCCACTGGGATAGGACATCCCTACCCCACAGGGTGATGGGGCTCTGACCACAAACAGGCGGACAGTTGCCAACTTGCCTTCAGGGCCTTCGATGACAACGTTGTTTCTGCTTCTCATGGACACGGTGACGCCACCAATTCCAGAAATCATTCCGGCGATTGGTTGCAGTTCCCAGTGGGATGGCCATTCTGAGCGAGCGATGATGGTGGCACCGGCTCCGGTGTCGATCATTCCTGGTCTGAGGATTCTCTCACCTTTGCACAGGATGTTGCATTCAAAGATGGGCTTCTTTGAGCCCATGATTTGCACCCACAGTACGGTAGGGTTGGGGGGGATCTGTTTGTTGCAATTCTTAGGGAGCAGGAGGGCTTGTGCAATTGGTGTGTCCTGTGAAAGGAAAAAGGGCGCGTCTGTGCAGTGAAGTTGGACAGAGATTTCTTGTCCAGATTGTACAGTTTGAATCTCTGGCAAAAGAGAAATTTGTTTTGGGCTGTGGAAAGTGTCACCAAGTATTAAAATGTCCCAAGGGCCACCTGGTGGCCCGTGTTTACCTGTAGGCACACGGTAAAATTAGTCATCTGTGAAGCTGAAAGGCAAGGAATTTACCAGCTGCCTTCGCTGCCCCAGCGATACCTGGGGATGTGTTGAACCATCTTGATGTGTTCTGGAATTTGACTGATTTTCATGGGTGGAACTGGGTTGGTGATGGCCTTTGATTTGTTGTCCTGGCATGGTGCCATTCTCACCCTGCACTGGCAGTTTTTTGAATTCTGTGGGTACATTTGGTGTTTCCGGGGTTTATGATGATTGCTGTGAGGGTATTGGATTTGTGGCTTTTCTGGACAATTTTTTATGAAATGTCCAGGTTCCCTACAGTAGAAGCATCGGGCATTTTCTTTGGAGGTCACAGCTGCAATGGCTCCTGTGACTCCTTCAGCAATGCCTTTGGCCACTGCTGGGCTACTGTGTTCTCAGTGGACATGTGTCGTGTGCAGGTTTCCACCATCTGTTCAATGGTGGGTTCTGTGTCCAGAGGCAAGGACCTTAGGATAGTTTTACATTGTTCATTTGCATTGCTCATAGCAAGTTTGCATAACAGTTCTTTCCGTGCCTCTGCGCTCTCTATTTGTTTTTCCAGAGCATCTTTCAGTCAGTCCACAAATTTGATAAAACTTTCATCTATTTTTTGTTTAATGTTTGAAAAATGCATTGTAGGTGTGGAATCATCTGGTGTGAGAAGCAAGGATGTTTTGGCAGCATTTGCTACGTCCTGCAATGTGTCTCTGGGCAAAGCATTTGCCTGGTCTGAAGGCTTTGATAAATTGCCTTCCCCAGCTAATTGTTCTACTGTGAAATTTGGGTAATTTGCATCATTTGCATAATTATCAGATAATGTTTTCAGGGCTTTACGCCAATGTCTCTCAAATAACATATATTCAGCAGGTGTCAAAAGGCGTTGTGCTAAATTTTTTAAATCATGTGGCACCAGAACATATGCCGAAAAAATTGCTTCAAAAAAATTTCTAAAAATTTGTGTATTTCTACCATGTTCCTTCGCGATCTTGGACAATTCAGTTAATTGTTTTGCATAAAATGGTTCCCATTGAGCAGTGTTTGCGGCACCTCCTCTGCTGCCCTCTCTATGTGTTACAGGAAAGGCAGAAATTCTTTGAGCCATTTGCCAATCACCACTTTGTGTGGCCAATAGCTTAACATTGTTCCATGGATCTTGTTCATTTTCTGAATTATAAGAATCTGTGTCATCAGAAGAGGTAGAGTACGTCTTCTGTGGCGTTTTTTAAAACGAGAAGGGAGGGTATTGGTAAAGTGTTGGGATGCAGGCAGGGAAACACCAGGCTGGGAGGCGTGGGTGAGGGGCGGAACGGTTGCCGGGGGCTGGGGATAACTTGGCTGGGTGCATAGCACAGTTTGGCCACACGGTGGCAGTGGTGCATTAGAAATGGAGGCAGTCGGGGGGGTGGTGGAGGGGAGGGGCGGACGGCAGGGGGTGGGGTGTGTTGCAATGCTGGAGGAATGCGGTGTCTGTAGCAACTGTAGGGAGTGAGGGATTGCAGGGGGCCACCCCGGGGGTGGAGAGTGGGGGATGGGGCTGGGTGTGTGCCGCAGGGAAAGGTGCATTGGAGAAAGACAAAGGGACAGCCGAAGGGAGGGGGTGGGGAGGGGGATGAGCCGCAGCACTACACGTGGAAAGCGAAGCGGGGAGGCTTTGACTGGGCGGTCTGCGATGCGGGAGGAGGAAAAACGTGCATGAGAAAAACGGGGTTTGTAAGGGCAGAGGGTTGCTCAGGAGGTGGTGGCAGCAGCGGCGGCGGCGACGGGGACGGGAGACGAATCGGCTGCGCGGGGAAACGGGGCGAGGCAGGGAGCGGGGCTTCCCCGAAAGCATGGGAAGCTCAGAATAGGGGTGCAGGGAGGTGAACGGCGGAGGGGCAGTCGGGGTGGCTGCTGCCCGCGACTTAGAGCCACGGGCGGGCTGCGGAAAAGGGGAGGGGAGGACGAGCTCGGTGCCTGGGGCGTCTGCTTGGAGCGGGACGCGCGGGACAGAGAAGAGGGCGGTCGTGGAACGAATGGCGGCGGCGTTCTGCCAGGATTAGGACATTGGTTTTGCAGAGGTTTTGGGGAGGAAGAAATGGGGAAAAGCTATTGCGGGTAGCTCTTATGATTTCTTGAAATAAAGGTAAAAAACGCGCAACTGTAAAGTCTTGCTGTGTTTGTAAGGAGTAAAGCAAAATGCCAATATTATTTCAGAAGTCACCCGACGCTATAGAGTCAGAGATAGTATTAGGGAAATGAGAAAATATGAATTTAATGAAAGATTTTAAAGTACGCTTGGAAAGGGTTTTTTTTCTGAAAATTTAAAGTTATTATTAGATAAAAGTGTAAATATTTGGGAATAAAAGCTTTCTTCCATGGAGGATAGGGGGGGTTTTGTGAGCCGTTTCCCCATGAAACCGAAAGTGACCAGCAGAAAAAGAGAAAAAAAAAACCGAAGAAAACCCAAAAATCCCAATTTGACCCGATAAGAGAAAGCGCACTTTGAAGAAGGCTGATTACTCACCAAATCTTAGCCGAAGGGTGTGGGTCGACTGCTGGCAGCCACTAGCGACGTCCAATCCTGATTCTGTGGCCGGGGTTGCTGGACAGTGAGGCTTTGGCAACTCTTTTTAAAACAAAAAGCAGCCAAGCCGGATGTGTTTCAGCGCTCCGAAGGCGGAACAACGAATGCTCTCGCCAGCTCTTGAGAGGGTCCCAAGAACTGTCCAGGTGCCAAATGTAGCTGTTTTTTGGGGGTGCAGGAGCTTTCCAGCCCCCCCAGGCAGCTACTCAGAGTTCAGATAGCTCAGAACCTAAGCAGCAGAGCTTGCAGCTACTCGCTACCAACGGATGAAAGCTTGAGACTGTGTTGCAATGGTTCCAGAGACAGCTTTATTTTCTTTGAAGGGAATTGCTAACAACAGTCTAATTACATTAAACAATAAAAGGGTGTTTATAGGTTTCTGGAGGATTGAACTATTGTCCAATAGGATTTACACATTTCAAAGTAACCAATTATCTTTAAATTCTAAGTAAGAAAAAGAACCAATTATTGTAACACTTTAAGAACCTATAGAAATCCCAAAAGACAACGGGAGCTGATATAGGAAAGGGGCCCCCAGTCCTTTGGAATTTCTTTGTTCTAAGGGATAAGATCCCAGGGGCCTGTTTTAGGGGAGATTGAATTTCCTACAATTCCTCTCTCTTCATTTACAAAGAAAGTGTTTTTAACAGTTTTATGAAAACAATGAACTAAACATGAAAACAAAGCTAACACTAAAAGAATAACAACAAAAATCAAAAAAATTCCCTTAACCAAGGAAGAAACCCATCCCGTCAGTCCCCATTGACTTAAGAGGTTGTTAACCCAGTTTGGAGTGGTTTCAGTCTTTAAATCCTTCACGAGGTTTTTCAGCTTCTGGATGTTTTCATGGATGGATGTGGAGCAGGAAGAGAAGTTGAAGCAGCACATTCCATCAAAGTCTTCGCAGCCGTGCCCGTGGGAGAGCAGCAGGAAATCAATTGCTGCCCGATTTTGCAGCATTGCACGTCTTGTGGTCTCTTCATCCTTCAAAAAATCACTCAGAGCAGCAGATGCAGCGTTGGCCTGTTCACTAAGCCAGCACCCCAAATGATTAATTTCACCAAGAGCTTCTGCTCTGCTGACCATGGTAAAAACAGGGAGGCAGCAATTCTTCTGGGTTTGTTCCAAATGTGCAATTTGGAGTCACAATTTTCATCAAATTCAGTGTAAGATCTTCTTTCATGTTTTGATTTGCTTTCTCCTCTCCAATTATGTAACAAGGTAATGTTGGAGGTGAGGGTAGAAAGCTTGCTACGGTGTCACGGTGTGACTTGGGTTTGCCAACCTTAATCTATTTAATTTCTTTTAGAGACAGGACCCAGGAGTAGAGACAAGGCAGGCTCAAAACTTAAAAAGGTACAAGAAGAAATTTATTAATAACACAAACAGGATTCAGAATAAGATTCCTAGATTATTCCCTCCTCCCCCTTCCTTCATTCCACATTTCTTAACAATAACATACAAAGAACACTTCAGTCAGTTTTCTACTTAAATAATCACTTCAGTTCACTTAAGAGAGAAAAGTTCATTTCTTGATTGAGTCTTAGGGGGTGTCTTCACCTTCCCAGTCTGCATCTGCCTGGGAAAATATTGCAGTTTATGACTCTTCTCCCATTCCCACAGTCCTTCCAGAGCTGTGCTATGGGTTATGTTACACACTTGGGGTACCACTTTTAAAGGCAGGCTGCTGAAAAACAAAATTCTTCTCCATCACTATCAAATGTCGCTGTCCATATTCCAGTCCCAAAACAGAGAGCTCCATTTCCCCGAGGCAAAAAAGTCTTCTTCTCAAGCATCCAAACCTCCCCAAGTATATTTCACAGTTTAAAGGAATTTTAGTGTAGTCACCGTCCCCTTAGCCCACAAAAAAAAGTTTTCAGCTACTTATCAGTTTCATCTTTTCAATCTCTTCCTATCAGGAACTTTATCTTCATTCTGCTGACCTCTGTAGTCTCCATGCTTCATTTCTTCTCATTCAGGGGAGCTCAGGAGATCGAGAATCTTATCCAGGCATTAAAAAGAGTTAAAATTGTATCCAGATTGTGAAGAAGCCACATGGGCAGCTGGAGGCCTCTTCTGCCATGTGGAGAGCCAGTGCCAGGGCCATGCGGAGCCGGGGGCCACCAGGCCAGGGCCAGGGCAGCCCGGAGCCATGCGGTTGGGGGGCCGGGACCACGCGGCCGAGCCAGGCCCCCCACCAAGCCAGGGCTGGGGTGCCAAGCCGAGCCCAAAGCCGAGCCTGGAGCTGGGCCGGAGCCCCAGCCAGAGACCCCCGCACCTCCCGAGGCCGGAAGCTGAAAAAGAGAGCAGTTAACTTAATCCAATGTGATTTGTGAAAGCGTAATAAACTTCCATTGGTTTCCTGAGCTGTCCATCACCAAATCCGCTCTCTGATTGGTGCCAGCAGCTCACAGGGGAATCTCCCAGAGATGGGAGACCCCCTCCCACTCCCCAACCTCATGGAGCGTGCCCTGAGGTGAATCCACCCCTCCCCCCAAGCACGGGAAACCAACACACAAGGCTACAGGGTCCTCCCTGGAGATGGGAGGGGATCCCAGCCAAACTCGATCACCACAGATGAGAAACATTCCCCGGGGCAATTTCTTGGGATGGAAAGAAGACTCAGAAATTGTGGGAGCGGTGTAATTACACCAATCTGGATAGTTGTATGCTTAGCTGATGGGTGTAATGTCTTTTCTATATGTGTTTTTGTACAAATCCAATTCATGCATGCTTTGCCTTGGGCGTTTAAAGTAAAATTTGACACAGTATGTTGCTTTGGAGCACCCCAGCAAATCTAATCCTTGGGGTTCCTCGAGGGCATTTGGCAAAATTTTTTGTCCAATCATCCCAAGTGTCCCTGGGGCTGGGTCTCTTCCCTGTGGTGTGAAGGAGTTCTGAATTCTGAATTCCCACTAAACACGTGGAGAATGGATTGTCGAGGCTGCCCAGGGATAGACACAGGTTATCTTGTTTTAATGTCTTTGCTAAGGTCACCCAAACGTTGTGGTTGGGTTGTGGGCTCATCCAGCCAGAGGCATGTGGCATGGTGAAGAACATCCAGGCAGCAGTGAAAACAACACCAGCGAAGAAAATCTTCATCTTTGAGCAATGATGAGGCTTCTGATAGGAAATACAAGCAAAATTTGTTATTTTGAAAAAAGGAGGGACAGGGTTTCAGTCCTTTCCTTTCTTCCTCCCTTCTCTTAACAGTAAACTAAAAAAAAATTAAGTATAGGACAACAAGTTTTAACTAAAAAACTATTTTTTTTTTTTTTTTTTTTTTTTTTTTACAAAGGTGAATAATTTTTAAACTAAAACTACTAAAAAAAAACAATTTAAATTAGCTTGAGGCCTATCTGAGGCAGCTAAAGGGTGCTTGGTTTTCTGTTTCATTCCCTGTTGAGTGACAGGACGATTTTTGTTTTCAAATGTGGGTGCTCTGCGACGCCTGTGTCTCCATGCAGAGCTGGTTTGGTTTTGAGGAGGTTTTTTATTGGACTTAGGAGGGATTTTTGCTGGTGATTGGTTTTACAGTGCCCAAATATGGTTTTATGTTTTTTCCTGGGTACCATCTGGGACCAGATGGCAGAGATACACAAGCGTATCCCCTTCCCCAGGTGATTAATTGAAAGGGCCCAGAAATTTTGTGTGTTTCTGGATCTTTTACCAGCACTGGTGGTTTTTCAGTGAGTTTGGCTTGGGTGGAGTTTGAAAAATGGCGAAGGACTGGGGGATCTGGTTCTGAAGCTGTACAATTTAGGAAATTGATAACATAGAGAGCTTTGCAAAGTCTTTCAACGGGGGATAAAATCTTTGTGTCACCTTGCTGCTGATTGAGAACCCTTTTTAGGGTTTGATGGGTTCTTTCTATGATGGATTGTCCTGTGGGGTTTGCAGCAATGCCAGTAGTATGTTCAATTCCCCAATCACTGAAAAACGTTTTTGAACTGTGAGATTTGTAAGCGGGTCCATTGTCAGTTTTAATTTTTTGTGGAACTCCCAGCGTGGCAAAAGCCAGGAGGAAATGCTTGATAGCATGAGTGGCTTTTTCTCCGGTGTGAGCTGATGCAAAAACTGCTCCAGAAAACGTATTTGGACTTCCCAAAAGATGGGAAGTGGGTCACGTCAGTCTGCCACAGCTGGCAGCTGTTCAGGCCTCTGGGATTGACTCCTGTACCCATAGAGGGTATTTGATAAGTTTGACAGCTTGGGCACATTGCTACGATGGCTTTTGCCTGGTCTTTTGAGAGTTTAAACATTCAAATGAGAACATTTTGGTGAAAAAATGCATGTGACAGCTTTGCCTGAGCAAAGATGTCAGGGACATTTGCAGTCTCCATAGACATGGCCAGAGCATCTGCTCTTCTGTTTCCTCCTGTGATAAAACCTGGGAGATCTGTGTGTGACCTCACATGAACGACGTGGTAGGGCTGTTTCCTATGAGAAATTAAATGTGTCAATGTAGAAATCAATTGGTGTAACTTTTGGGTTGGGAACATCTTTTAAAAAGGCGTGTTCTGCCCTCGTAGCTATACCGGCTACATAAGCTGAGTCCGTGACCAGATTAAAGGGTTTGTCTTTGAATTTCTCAAAGGCTCTAACAATGGCTGCTAGCTCTGCAATTTGTGGAGATCCCTCCACTGTTTGAACTCTGATTCTCAGTTTTGGGTTTTGGGGTTTTTCCAAGTCAAGGACTGACTTGTGAGAGGAGCCTGAGCCATCTGTGAAGACAGTTAGAGCTTTGAGAGGAGACCTGCTTAAAATTAATTTTGGAACTAACTGAAAAACAACATTTTTGTTAAAAAACTTGTGCTGTGGTAATTGATTTGAAATTTGACCAGTATAGCTATCAAGAGCAATTTGGAGACTTTCATTGGTCTGGAGCAAATGCTCCAGATCTCCAGTGGTCAGTGGCAGGTACATGCACATTGAACTCACACCCTGCAAGGGAGCGCAGGCGAGTTCTGGCCTTTTTTATGAGAAGTGCCATAATTTCTTGAAATGTGGTAATTGTTTTGGTGGGTTGATTGCTTGTGAAGACCCATTCAAGGATCAGCAAAGGGTCTGTGAGTTGAGACTCCCATTGGAAAATCAGTCCAGGGAAGTGAGGGGCTTTTCCCAGGATGACAAACTGGAAGGGCAGATTAGGTTCCAATCGATGAGCTTGGCGTGAGGAGAGGGCTTCTTGGACCTTGATGATGGCACCTTGGGCTTCTGGTGTGATGGTGCATGGGGAGCCGAGGTCCTCTTTGCCAGGAAAAGGTTGAACAGGGGAGGAAGTTCTTTTGTTGTGATTCCCAGGAGGGGGCGTATCCAGTTGATGGATCCACACAGACTGTGTAAGTCTCTCAGGGGTTTTTGGATTGTTTTTGATGGAAAGCTGCTGGGGTACGATGGTTCTTTCACGGATTTGAAGTCCAAGATATTTCCACGGGCTGGTGTATTGTACTTTGTCTTTGTGAAATCTCAAATCCTGCTTTTTCAATGGTTTCAATGGTTGCTTTCACAGCTTTGTCCAAGTAAGTCTTTTCTGAAACACAAACCAGAATGTCATCCATGTAGTGGTAAATGATTGCATCTGGGAATGAGCTTCGAACAGGAGAGAGAACGTGAGCCACATACCACTGGCATATGGTGGGAGAGTTTTTGAGTCCTTGGGGGAGGAAAAGCCAGTGGTATCTCTTGAGAAGAGCATTTCTGTTTAGAGAGGGAACGGAGAAAGCAAACCGTGGGGCATCGTCTGGAGTGCAGTGGGATGCTGAAGAAAGCAATCTTTGATGTCAATGATGGCAAGTGTCCAGTTTCGAGGCAGCATTGATGGAGAAGGCAGACCAGGCTGAAGAAGTCTCATGTCTTCAATGACGTCGTTGATTTTGCAAAGGTCTTGGAGAAGCCTCCATCTGTTTGTCCCAGATTTTTGCAGGACGAAGACTGGAGTGTTCCAGGGGCTTGTGGTTTCAGTGATGTGGCCTTTGGCGAGTTGCTCTTCCACCAGGGCATGCAATGTGCACAGTTTGACTTTTGAAAGGGATCACTGCTCGACCCAAATGGGGGATGTCACTTTTCCAGGTGAGCTGAGGGGTCGGGGGAAGCGCACACGTTCCAGTGGCCCCAATCAGAAATCCTGGCATTGGATCCGAAGGGAGACTCTCCACTGGGATAGGACATCCCTACCCCACAGGGTGATGGGGGCTCTGACCACAAACAGGCGGACAGTTGCCAACTTGCCTTCAGGGCCTTCGATGACAACATTGTTTCTGCTTCTCATGGACACGGTGACGCCACCAATTCCAGAAATCATTCCGGCGATCGGTTGCAGTTCCCAGTGGGATGGCCATTCTGAACGAGCGATGATGGTGGCACAGGCTCAGGTGTCGATCATTCCTGGTCTGAGGATTCTCTCACCTTTGCACAGGATGTTGCATTCAAAGATGGGCTTCTTTGAGCCCATGATTTGCATCCACAGTACGGTAGGGTTGGGGGGGATCTGTTTGTTGTGATTCTTAGGGAGCAGGAGGGCTTGAGCAATTGGTGTGTCCTGTGAAAGGAAAAAGGGCGCGTCTGTGCAGCGAAGTTGGACAGAGATTTCTTGTCCGGATTGTACAGTTTGAATCTCTGGCAAAAGAGAAATTTGTTTTGGGCTGTGGAAAGTGTCACCAAGTATTAAAATGTCCCAGGGGCCACCTGTTGGCCTGTGTTTGCCTGTAGGCGCACGGTAAAATTTGTCATCTGTGAAGCTGAAAGGCAAGGAATTTACCAGCTGCCTTCGCTGCCCCAGCGATACCTGGGGATGTGTTGAACCATCTTGATATGTTCTGGAATTTGACTGATTTTCATAGGTGGAACTGGGTTGGTGATGGCCTTTGATTTGTTGTCCTGGCACGGTGCCATTCTCACCCTGCACTGGCAGTTTTTTGAATTCTGTGGGTACATTTGGTGTTTCCGGGGTTTATGATGATTGCTGTGAGGGCATTGGATTTGTGGCTTTTCTGGGCAATTTTTTATGAAATGTCCAGGTTCCCCACAGTAGAAGCATCGGGCATTTTCTTTGGAGGTCACTGCTGCAATGGCTCCTGTGACTCCTTCAGCAATGCCTTTGGCCACTGCCTGGGCTACTCTGTTCTCAGTGGACATGCGACGTGTGCAGGTTTCCACCATCTGTTCAATGGTGGGTTCTGTGTCCAGAGGCAAGGGCGTTAGGATAGTTTTACATTGTTCATTTGCATTGCTCATAGCAAGTTTGCATAACAGTTCTTTCCGTGCCTCTGCGCTCTCTATTTGTTTTTCAAGAGCATCTTTCAGTCAGTCCACAAATGTGATAAAACTTTCATCTATTTTTTGTTTAATGTTTGAAAAATGCATTGTAGGTGTGGAATCATCTGGTGTGAGAAGCAAGGATGTTTTGGCAGCATTTGCTACGTCCTGCAATGTGTCTCTGGGCAAAGCATTTGCCTGGTCTGAAGGCTTTGATAAATTGCCTTCCCCAGCTAATTGTTCTACTGTGAAATTTGGGTGATTTGCATCATTTGCATAATTATCAGATAATGTTTTCAGGGCTTTACGCCAATGTCTCTCAAATAACATATATTCAGCAGGTGTCAAAAGGCGTTGTGCTAAATTTTTTAAATCATGTGGCACCAGAACATATGCCGAAAAAATTGCTTCCAAAAAATTTCTAAAAATTTGTGTATTTCTACCATGTTCCTTCGCGATCTTGGACAATTCAGTTAATTGTTTTGCATAAAATGGTTCCCATTGAGCAGTGTTTGCGGCACCTCCTCTGCTGCCCTCTCTATGTGTTACAGGAAAGGCAGAAATTCTTTGAGCCATTTGCCAATCACCACTTTGTGTGGCCAATAGCTTAACATTCTTCCATGGATCTTGTTCATTTTCTGAATTATAAAAATCTGTGTCATCAGAAGAGGTAGAGTACGTCTTCTGTGGCGTTTTTTAAAACGAGAAGGGAGGGTATTGGTAAAGGGTTGGGATGCAGGCAGGGAAACACCAGGCTGGGAGGCGTGGGTGAGGGGCGGAACGGTTGCCGGGGGCTGGGGATAACTTGGCTGGGTGCATAGCACAGTTTGGCCACACGGTGGCAGTGGTGCATTAGAAATGGAGGCAGTTGGGGGGGTGGTGGAGGGGAGGGGCGGACGGCAGGGGGTGGGGTGTGTTGCAATGCTGGAGGAATGCGGTGTCTGTAGCAACTGTAGGGAGTGAGGGATTGCAGGGGGCCACCCCGGGGGTGGAGAGTGGGGGATGGGGCTGGGTGTGTGCCGCAGGGAAAGGTGCATTGGAGAAAGACAAAGGGACAGCCGAAGGGAGGGGGTGGGGAGGGGGATGAGCCGCAGCACTACACGTGGAAAGCGAAGCGGGGAGGCTTTGACTGGGCGGTCTGCGATGCGGGAGGAGGAAAAACGTGCATGAGAAAAACGGGGTTTGTAAGGGCAGAGGGTTGCTCAGGAGGTGGTGGCAGCAGCGGCGGCGGCGACGGGGACGGGAGACGAATCGGCTGCGCGGGGAAACGGGGCGAGGCAGGCAGCGGGGCTTCCCCGAAAGCATGGGAAGCTCAGAATAGGGGTGCAGGGAGGTGAACGGCGGAGGGGCAGTCGGGGTGGCTGCTGCCCGCGACTTAGAGCCACGTGCGGGCTGCGGAAAAGGGGAGGGGAGGACGAGCTCGGTGACTGGGGCGTCTGCTTGGAGCGGGACGCGCGGGACAAAGAGGGCGGTCGTGGAACGAATGGCGGCGGCTTTCTACCAGGATTAGGACTTTGGTTTTGCGGAGGTTTTGGGGAGGAAGAAACGGGGAAAAGCTATTGCGGGTAGCTCTTATGATTTCTTGAAATAAAGGTAAAAAACGCGCAACCGTAAAGTCTTGCTGTGTTTGTAAGGTGTAAAGCAAAATGCCAATATTATTTCAGAAGTCACCCGACGCTATAGAGTCAGAGATAGTATTAGGGAAATGAGAAAATATGAATTTAACGAAAGATTTTAAAGTACACTTGGAAAGGTTTATTTTTCTGAAAATTTAAAGTTATTATTAGATAAAAGTGTTACTATTTGGGAATAAAAGCTTTCTTCCATGGAGGATAGGGGGGGTTTTGTGAGCCGTTTCCCCATGAAACCGAAACTGACCAGCAGAAAAAGAGAAAAAAAAACCCGAAGAAAACCCAAAAATCCCAATTTGACCCGATAAGAGAAAGCGCACTTTGAAGAAGGCTGATTACTCACCAAATCTTAGCCGAAGGGTGTGGGTCGACTGCTGGCAGCCACTGGCGATGTCCAATCCTGATTCTGTGGCCGGGGTTGCTGGACAGTGAGGCTTTGGCAACTCTTTTTAAAACAAAAAGCAGCCAAGCCGGATGTGTTTCAGCGCTCCGAAGGCGGAACAACGAATGCTTTCGCCAGCTCTTGAGAGGGTCCCAAGAACTGTCCGGGCGCCAAATGTAGCTGTTTTTTGGGGGTGGAGGAGCTTTCCAGGCCCCCCCCAGGCAGCTACTCAGAGTTCAGATAGCTCAGAACCTAAGCAGCAGAGCTCACAGCTACTTGCTAGCAACGGATGAAAGCTTGAGACTGTTGCAATGGTTCCAAAGACAGCTTTATTTTCTTCGAAGGGAATTGCTAACAACAGTCTAATTACATTAAACAATAAAAGGTTATTTATAGGTTTCTGGAGGATTGAACTTCTATCCAACAGGATTTACACTTTTCAAAGTAACCAATTATCTTTAAATTCTAAGTAAGAAAAGAACCAATTATTGTAACACATTAAGAACCAATAGAAATCCTAAAAGATAATGGGAGCTGAGATAGGGAAAAGAGCCCCTGTCCTTAGGAATGTCTTTGTTCTAAGGGAAATAATTCCAGGGGCCAGTTTTAGGGGAATTAGAATTCCCTACAATAACTGTAGCTGTATTTTGAGGGGTGCAGGAGCCTTCCAGCCCCCCCAGGCAGCTACTCAGAGTTGACATAGCTCAGAACCTAAGCAGCAGAGCTTGCAGCTACTCGCTACCAACGGATGAAAGCTTGAGGCTGTGTTGCAATGGTTCCAGAGACAGCTTTATTTTCTTTGAAGGGAATTGCTAACAACAGTCTAATTACATTAAACAATAAAAGGGTATTTATAGGTTTCTGGAGGGTTGAACTATTGTCCAATAGGATTTACACATTTCAAAGTAACCAATTATCTTTAAATTCTAAGTAAGAAAAAGAACCAATTATTGTAACACTTTAAGAACCTATAGAAATCCCAAAAGACAACGGGAGCTGATATAGGAAAGGGGCCCCCAGTCCTTTGGAATTTCTTTGTTCTAAGGGATAAGATCCCAGGGGCCTGTTTTAGGGGAGATTGAATTTCCTACAATTCCTCTCTCTTCATTTACAAAGAAAGTGTTTTTAACAGTTTTATTAAAACAATGAACTAAACATGAAAACAAAGCTAACACTAAAAGAATAACAACAAAAATCAAAAAAATTCCCTTAACCAAGGAAGAAACCCATCCCGTCAGTCCCCATTGACTTAAGAGGTTGTTAACCCAGTTTGGAGTGGTTTCAGTCTTTAAATCCTTCACGAGGTTTTTCAGCTTCTGGATGTTTTCATGGATGGATGTGGAGCAGGAAGAGAGGTTGAAGCAGCACATTCCATCAAAGTCTTCGCAGCCGTGCCCGTGGGAGAGCAGCAGGAAATCAATTGCTGCCCGATTTTGCAGCATTGCACGTCTTGTGGTCTCTTCATCCTTCAAAAAATCACTCAGAGCAGCAGATGCAGCGTTGGCCTGTTCACTAAGCCAGCACCCCAAATGATTAATTTCACCAAGAGCTTCTGCTCTGCTGCCCATGGTAAAAACAGGGAGGCAGCAATTCTTTTGGGTTTGTTCCAAATGTGCAATTTGGAGTCACAATTTTCATCAAATTCAGTGTAAGATCTTCTTTCATGTTTTGATTTGCTTTCTCCTCTCCAATTATGTAACAAGGTAATGTTGGAGGTGAGGGTAGAAAGCTTGCCACGGTGTCACAGTGTGACTTGGGTTTGCCAACCTTAATATATTTAATTTCTTTTAGAGACAGGACCCAGGAGCAGAGACAAGGCAGGCTCAAAACTTAAAAAGGTACAAGAAGAAATTTATTAATAACACAAAAAGGATTCAGAATAAGATTCCTAGATTATTCCCTCCTCCCCCTTCCTTCATTCCACATTCCTTAACAATAACATACAAAGAACACTTCAGTCAGTTTTCTACTTAAATAATCATTTCAGTTCACTTAAGAGAGAAAAGTTCATTTCTTGATTGAGTCTTAGGGGGTGTCTTCACCTTCCCAGTCTGCATCTGCCTGGGAAAATATTGCATTTTATGACTCTTCTCCCATTCCCACAGTCCTTCCAGAGCTGTGCTATGGGTTATGTTACACACTTGGGGTACCACTTTTAAAGGCAGGCTGCTGAAAAACAAAATTCTTCTCCTTCACTATCAAATGTCGCTGTCCATATTCCAGTCCCAAAATAGAGAGCTCCATTTCCCCGAGGCAAAAAAGTCTTCTTCTCAAGCATCCAAACCTCCCCAAGTATATTTCACAGTTTAAAGGAATTTTAGTGTAGACACTGTCCCCTTAGCCCACAAAAAAAGATTTTCAGCTACTTAGCAGTTTGCATCTTTTCAATCTCTTCCTATCAGGAACTTTATCTTCATTCTGCTGACCTCTGTAGTCTCCATGCTTCATTTCTTCTCATTCAGGGGAGCACAGGAGATCGAGAATCTTATCCAGGCATTAAAAAGAGTTAAAATTGTATCCAGATCGTGAAGAAGCCACATGGGCAGCTGGAGGCCTCTTCTGCCATGTGGAGAGCCAGTGCCAGGGCCATGCGGAGCCGGGGGCCACCATGCCAGGGCCAGGGCAGCCCGGAGCCATGCAGTAGGGGGGCCGGGACCACGCGGCCGAGCCAGGCCCCCCACCAAGACAGGGCTGGGGTGCCAAGCTGAGCCCAAAGCCGAGCCTGGAGCCGGGCCAGAGCCCCAGCCAGAGACCCCCGCACCTCCCGAGGCCGGAAGCTGAAAAAGAGAGCAGTTAACTTAATCCAACGTGATTTGTGAAAGCGAAATAAACTTCCATTGGTTTCCTGAGCTGTCCATCACCAAATCCGCTCTCTGATTGGTGCCAGCAGCTCACAGGGGAAGCTCCCAGAGATGGGAGACCCCCTCCCACTCCCCAACCTCTTGGAGCGTGCCCTGAGGTGAATCCACCCCTCCCCCCAAGCACGGGAAACCAACACACAAGGCTACAGGGTCCTCCCTGGAGATGGGAGGGGATCCCAGCCAAACTCGATCACCACAGATGAGAAACATTCCCTTGGACAATTTCTTGGGATGGAGAGAAGACTCAGAAATTGTGGGAGCGGTGTAATTACACCAATCTGGATAGTTGTATGCTTAGCTGATGGGTGTAATGTCTTTTCTATATGTGTTTTTGAACAAATCCAATTCATGCATGCTTTGCCTTGGGCGTTTAAAGTAAAATTTGACACAGTATGTTGCTTTGGAGTACCCCAGCAAATCTAATTCTTGGGGTTCCTCGAGGGCATTTGGCAAAGTTTTTGTCCAGTCATCCCAAGTGTCCCTGGGGCTGGGTCTCTTCCCTGTGGTGTGAAGGAGTTCTGAATTCTGAATTCCCACTAAACACGTGGAGAGTGGATTGTCGAGGCTGCCTAGGGATAGACACAGGTTATCTTGTTTTAATGTCTTTGCTAAGGTCACCCAAACGTTGTGGTTGGGTTGTGGGCTCATCCAGCCAGAGGCATGTGGCATGGTGAAGAACATCCAGGCAGCACTGAACACAACACCAGTGAAGAAAATCTTCATCTTTGAGCAATGATGAGGCTTCTGATAGGAAATACAAGCAAAATTTGTTATTTTGAAAAAAGGAGGGACAGGGTTTCTGTCCTTTCCTTTCTTCCTCCCTTCTCTTAACTGTCACATCCTGAGGTGTCTCCTTAGACCTGAGATCACCTCTGGAGGACATGCAGTTGATCTGGAACCCAGCTCTTTCTGCTGATGAGAGACTGCAGGAGCTGTTCTTAGAGGTTTTCATGGTTGTTTATTGTTTCTTATCTCAAGAATGCTTTGTCCAGCGAACAGCAGTCTGCTCGCTAGACGTCCAGGGCAGAATCTGCCTGGCAGAGGCAGGACTGATCTTTTATAGTCTAAATTACCTACTAGGTATTTACAAATGACCCCCAATACAATACAATCTTGTTACATGGTCCAGATCTGTTCTCATCCAATCTAAGAGTGCCAGCGTGTCACCCAGCATGGATGACATGGAGAAGAAGGAGGAAGAATATCCACACCCCCAATTCTCCATCTTGGCCACGTGTCCCTTATCACAAACATTCTAGAAATCTGCTACTTCTACATTCTAACAGTCTAATTTACACTCTATTTATTTTTGTGGCTTGCATTTCTTCTCTCAATGTTGGTAAATTGTTCCAAGGAGGTAAATCCAGCCCCTGAGACACCTGGGTCTCATTCGAGGGTCTTTGGGGACCCCGCCAGGGCGGTCTTAAACCTTCCAGGGAAGCCAGAGGAATACTCTGGACTCCCACATTAACAGTAAACTAAAAAAAATTAAGTATAGGACAACAAGTTTTAACTAAAAAACCTTTTTTTTTTTTTTTTTTTTATTTTTTTAACAAAGGTTAATAATTTTTAAACTAAAACTACAAAAAAAACCAATTTAAATTCAGCTTGAGGCTTATCTGAGGCAGCTAAAGGGTGCTTGGTTTTCTGTTTTGTTCACTGTCGAGTGACAGGACGATTTTTGTTTTGAAAAGTGGGTGCTCTGCGACGCCTGTGTCTCCATGCAGAGCTGGTTTGGTTTTGAGGAGGTTTTTTATTGGACTTAGGAGGGTTTTTGCTGGTGATTGGTTTTTCAGTGCCCAAATATGGTTTTATGTTTTTTCCTGGGTACCATCTGGGACCAGATGGCAGAGATACACAAGCGTATCCCCTTCCCCAGGTGATTAATTGAAAAGGCCCAGAAATTTTGTGTGTTTCTGGATCTTTTACCAGCACTGGTGGTTTTTCAGTGAGTTTGGCTTGGGTGGAGTTTGAAAAATGGCGAAGGACTGGGGGATCTGGTTCTGAAGCTGTACAATTTAGGAAATTGATAACATAGAGAGCTTTGCAAAGTCTTTCAAGGGGGGATAAAATCTTTGTGTCACCTTGCTGCTGATTGAGAACCCTTTTTAGGGTTTGATGGGTTCTTCCTATGATGGATTGTCCTGTGGGGTTTGCAGCAATGCCAGTAGTATGTTCAATTCCCCAATCACTGAAAAACGTTTTTGAACTGTGAGATTTGTAAGAGGGTCCATTGTCAGTTTTAATTTTTTGTGGAACTCCCAGCATGGCAAAAGCCAGGAGGAAATGCTTGATAGCATGAGTGGCTTTTTCTCCTGCGTGAGCTGATGCAAAAACTGCTCCAGAAAACGTATTTGGACTTCCCAAAAGATGGGAAGTGGGTCACGTCAGTCTGCCACAGCTGGCAGCTGTTCAGGCCTCTGGGATTGACTCCTGTACCCATAGAGGGTATTTGGTAAGTTTGACAGGTTGGGCACATTGCTACAATGGCTTTTGCCTGGTCTTTTGAGAGTTTAAACATTCAAATGAGAACATTTTGGTGAAAAAATGCATGTGACAGCTTTGCCTGAGCAAAGATGTCAGGGACATTTGCAGTCTCCATAGACATGGCCAGAGCATCTGCTCTTCTGTTTCCTCCTGTGATAAAACCTGGGAGATCTGTGTGTGACCTCACATGAACGACGTGGTAGGGCTGTTTCCTATGAGAAATTAAATGTGTCAGTGTAGAAATCAATTGGTGTAACTTTGGGTTGGGAACATCTTTTAAAAAGGCGTGTTCTGCCCTCGTAGCTATACCGGCTACATAAGCTGAGTCCGTGACCAGATTAAAGGGTTTGTCTTTGAATTTCTCAAAGGCTCTAACAACGGCTGCTAGCTCTGCAATTTGTGGAGATCCCTCCACTGTTTGAACTCTGATTCCCAGTTTTGGGTTTTGGGGTTTTTCCAAGTCAGGACTGACTTGTGAGAGGAGCCTGAGCCATCTGTGAAGACAGTTAGAGCTTTGAGAGGAGACCTGCTTAAAATTAATTTTGGAACTAACTGAAAAACAACATTTTTGTTAAAAAACTTGTGCTGTGGTAATTGATTTGAAATTTGACCAGTATAGCTATCAAGAGCAATTTGGAGACTTTCATTGGTCTGGAGCAAATGCTCCAGATCTCCAGTGGTCAGTGGCAGGTACATGCACGTGAACTCACACCCTGCAAGGGAGCGGAGGCGAGTTCTGGCCTTTTTTATGAGAAGTGCCATAATTTCTTGAAATGTGGTAATTGTTTTGGTGGGTTGATTGCTTGTGAAGACCCATTCAAGGATCAGCAAAGGGTCTGTGAGTTGAGACTCCCATTGGAAAATCAGTCCAGGGAAGTGAGGGGCTTTTCCCAGGATGGCAAACTGGAAGGGCAGATTAGGTTCCAATCGAAGAGCTTGGCGTGAGGAGAGGGCTTCTTGGACCTTGATGATGGCACCTTGGGCTTCTGGTGTGATGGTGCATGGGGAGCCGAGGTCCTCTTTGCCAGGAAAAGGTTGAACAGGGGAGGAAGTTCTTTTGTTGTGATTCCCAGGAGGGGGCGTATCCAGTTGATGGATCCACACAGACTGTGTAAGTCTCTCGGGGTTTTTGGATTGTCTTTGATGGAAAGCTGCTGGGGTACGATGGTTCTTTCACGGATTTGAAGTCCAAGATATTTCCACGGGCTGGTGTATTGTACTTTGTCTTTGCAAATCTCAAATCCTGCTTTTTCAATGGTTTCAATGGTTGTTTTTACAGCTTTGTCTATGTAAGTCTTTTCTGAAACACAAACCAGAATATCATCCATGTAATGGTAAATGATTGCATCTGGGAATGAGCTTCGAACAGGAGAGAGAACGTGAGCCACATACCACTGGCATTGGTGGGAGAGTTTTTGAGTCCTTGGGGGAGGAAAAGCCAGTGGTATCTCTTGAGAAGAGCCTTTCTGTTTAGAGAGGGAACGGAGAAAGCAAACCATGGGGCATCGTCGGGATGCAGTGGGATGCTGAAAAAGCAATCTTTGATGTCAATGATGGCAAGTGTCCAATTTCGAGGCAGCATTGGTGGAGAAGGCAGACCAGGCTGAAGAAGTCTCATGTCTTCAATGACGTCGTTGATTTTGCAAAGGTCTTGGAGAAGCCTCCATCTGTTTGTCCCAGATTTTTGCAGGATGAAGACGGGAGTGTTCCAGGGGCTTGTGGTTTCAGTGATGTGGCCTTTGGCGAGTTGCTCTTCCACCAGGGCATGCAATGTGCACAGTTTGACTTTTGAAAGGGGCCACTGCTCGAGCCAAATGGGGGATGTCACTTTTCCAGGTGAGCTGAGGGGTCGGGGGAAGCGCGCACGTTCCAGTGGCCCCTATCAGAAATCCCGGCATTGGATCCGAAGGGAGACTCTCCACTGGGATAGGACATCCCTACCCCAAAGGGTGATGGGGGCTCTGACCACAAACAGGCGGACAGTTGCCAACTTGCCTTCAGGGCCTTTGATGATGATGTTGCTTCTGCTTCTCATGGACACGGTGACGCCACCAATTCCAGAAATCATTCCGGCGATCGGTTGCAGTTCCCAGTGGGATGGCCATTCCGAACGAGCGATGATGGTGGCACCGGCTCCGGTGTCGATCATTCCTGGTCTGAGGATTCTCTCACCTTTGCACAGGATGTTGCATTCAAAGATGGGTTTCTTTGAGCCCATGATTTGCACCCACAGTACGGTAGGGTTGGGGGGGATCTGTTTGTTGCAATTCTTAGGGAGCAGGAGGGCTTGTGCAATTGGTGTGTCCTGTGAAAGGAAAAAGGGCGCGTCTGTGCAGCGAAGTTGGACAGAGATTTCTTGTCCAGATTGTACAGTTTGAATCTCTGGCAAAAGAGAAATTTGTTTTGGGCTGTGGAAAGTGTCACCAAGTATTAAAATGTCCCAAGGACCACCTGGTGGTCCACGTTTGCCTGGGGGAACACAGTAGAAATTGCCATCTGTGAAATTCAAAGACAAGGAATTCACCAGCTGGCGCCCGGTTCCCATCTGAAGCGCTCCGTATGTTGGATGCTCTTGATGTGTTCTGGAATTTGACTGATTTTCATGGGTGGGAAAGTGTGGGAGATGGCCTTTGATTTGTTGTCCTGGCACGGTGCCATTCCCACCCTGCACTGGCAGTTTTTTGAATTCTGTGGGTACATTTGTTGTTTCTGGGGTTTATGATGATTGCTGTGAGGGCATTGGATTTGTGGCTTTTCTGGACAATTTTTTATGAAATGTCCAGGTTCCCCACAGTAGAAGCATTGGGCATTTTCTTTGGAGGTCACTGCTGCAATGGCTCCTGTGACTCCTTCAGCAATGCCTTTGGCCACTGCCTGGGCTACTGTGTTCTCAGTGGACATGCGACGTGTGCAGGTTTCCACATCTGTTCAATGGTGGGTTCTGTGTCCAGAGGCAAGGGCCTTAGGATAGTTTTACATTGTTCATTTGCATTGCTCATAGCAAGTTTGCATAAAAGTTTTTTTCGTGCCTCTGCACTCTCTATTTGTTTTTCCAGAGCATCTTTCAGTTTGTCTACAAATTTCATAAAGCTCTCATCTATTTTTTGTTTAACATTGGAGAAATGCACGGTGGGTGTGGAGTCAGGGTGGGTGTGAGAAGCAGGGATGTCTTTGCTGCATTTGCTATGTCTTGTAATGTGTCTTTGGGCAAAGCGTTAACTTGTTCTGAAGGCTTTGATAAATTACCTTCTCCAGCTAATTGTTCTACTGTGAAATTTGGGCAATTTGCATCTTTTGCATAATTATCAGATAATGTTTTTAATTGTTTTTTTCCAGTACCGTTCAAATAACATATATTCAGCAGGAGTTAAAAGACATTGGGCCAGATTTTTTACATCATGTGGTAGTAAAACATATGCAGAAAAAATTGCCTCTAAAAATTTTTTTAAAATTTGGGTATTTTTCCCATTTTCCTTTCCAGTCTTGGATAATTCTGTCAATAGTTTTGCATAAAATGCTTCCCTTTGAGCTCTATTTGTGGCACCTCCTCTCCTGCCTGTTTTATATGCTACAGGAAAGGCAGAAATTTTTTGAGCTATTTGCCGATTTCCATTTTGCGTGGCTAACAGCTTGACGTTTGCCCACGGATCATGGTCGTTATCTGAATCATCGGAATCTGTATTTGTGTCGTCAGAGGTGTTAGAACGCCTGTGTCGGCTACGGTGCCTTTTAGAATGAGAAGGGAGGGTTTTGGTGGAAGCAGCGGAGGCAGGGCTGGGAGATGGCAGCGGGGTTTGGGGGGGCTGTAGAGGACTGAAGTTGGCTTGGATGGGTGCATGAAACGGTTTGGCCACCGGGTGGCGGCGGCGCGGTGGGGATTGAGGCATTGGAAGGCGTTGTGGGGGGGGAACAGCGGGCTATGGTCAGTTTGTGCACGGTGGCGATTGTTGGAATGCGGGAGGAAATGTCGTTTCCCAGACAACCGTAGGGAGGGAAGGATTGCGAGGGGTTGCCACAGTAGCAGGGAGGGGGAGGTGGTTTTGTGTGTGGGGTGCGGGTGGTGCTGAAGTAGGGTGAGGGGGAGGCGGGCTGGGAGTCGAAGATTGGTGATGCTTGGTTAGCAAGCAACAGACATGGCTCAACCGAGGCCCTATGGCAGGAGACCAGCTGCGAGGCAGCACGCGCTAGCAAGGTCAGCATGTTCTTGAAACTGATACTATACAGCAACAGGACGTGAAAGAAGGAAGATGTGGTTAGACTTGCTGCTAAATAGCACATACACAGACACAGATGAGAAAGCAGGAGTGTTCATCTCACGCTTGCAAGAGCCAATCATAGGAGAGGCGTATGTAGCAGAAAGTAATGAGAGTATGCCAAATGTACTAAGCTGTTGTACCTGGGTTATAAATGTAGTTGGCGCCTTGAATAAAGTGAACTGTGCTTTATCCATCACATTGATTGTCCGCACATTTCCCTCACCGAAGAAGATCCTCCGCGGAAGATGGCGTGGGGGGCTGAGGACAGGGGGAGGGAAAGGCAGCATGTAGGGATGGGGGCTGGATGGCAGGGTTGGACGGTGGTAAGTCATAGCACAGGGAGGCTGTATTGCTCCTGGGCTGCGAAGCAGGGACGAATATCACGGGCCATGACGTGACGCAACGTGCAGCAGCGGTGACGCCGAGTGGCGGGGAAATCGTGGCCAGTGGAGAGTGTGTGTCGCTGCTAAGGGCATGCGGGGCACAGCACGGATCGGGGGAGAGCACGGTAACCAACGGCGGCCGGGAACCGGGCGGAAAAGCGGCGGAGGTGGGATCGGCTGGGTGGGATCGCGGCGAGACGAGTGTGAGCCCCGCTGGAGGCGGCTGAGGGTGAAAGGGCAGCAGTTGTAGGGGGGAGACGGACGGCGGCGGTGTCTGGGAACAAAGCGGTTGCAGCATGGGCGGCGGGGGGGGCTGATGCTGACGGTGGTGGGGCTGGACCCGGGGCGGACCAAGCGTGCACAGCTGGGCGGGATGCAGCAGCGGCGGCTGGGCGAGCTGCGTGGGGAGGGGTGACAGGCAGGAGCCGGGCTGCGACTGGGGGAGCACGGCACCGCCACCTGCATGGCTGATGGAGCCGGGCTCTGGGCTCCCATGGCGCAGGGCGGAGGGCGAAGGGCTGGACACCGGGACGGGCTGAGGGAGTGCGGCACTGCCACCCACATGGCCCATGGAGCCGGGTCTGGGCTGCCATGGCGGGGACGGCAGGTGGAGGGCCCACTTCTGGCAGCAGCTGAGCTGTAGGGGGTGGGGACGGCCGCTGCGATAATGTTTGCGGGGAGGGAAAGCGCGGGGGTTGGGGGGACGGAGAGTGAGACAAAAGCCCGGTCGGTGTGTGCTTGGGAGGGGAAGGGAGCCGAGTTAACATGTGTTAATAGGGCTGGGGAAGGGCTCTTTGAGGTTTGGGAGAGGATGGAGCTGAGCCCTTTGGGCACGAGTAATTTCTTGAAATAAAGGGATGAAAGGGGTGAATTTAAAATTGCCTTGAGTTTGTAGCGAGTAGATGTGCGTTCTGACTTGATTCCAGAAGGCTGTTAAGGTGATGGATTAAAGACTGGTATCAGGGAATTGTAGAAAAAGTCATTTTACGAATTTTTTAAGGTTAGTTTTTGATGGAGTTTTGGTAGAAAAGTTAACATTGTTAGAAGATAAGAGGGTTGGAAATTGGGCATAGAAGTCTTTCTCCCTGGGATTAAGAGATGATTTTGTGAGTGAATTTCCCATGGGAGGTATGGCAAACCAGCAGAATAAGAGAGAAAAAAAAAAACCCAAAACAAACGAAAAACAACTGGTGGCCCTAAAAGAAACGTGCATACAGGAAGTGCTGGAATTTGCTCACCAAGTCTCAGCAGGAGGGTCGGGCTGCTGGATGCTGCTGGCTTTCATCCAGTCTCAGCTCCGGATTTCTGAGGTTGTTGGACGGTCCTCAGTGTTGGCAGCTGGTGGGGCATGGCCCACGCAGTGTTCGGGCGCCAAATGGAACTGTAAAAAGGCTGGATGGGGGTTTCTAGCCCTTCAGCTACAAGTCCAGATGGCTCCGAAAAGTCCTTGTAGCAATACAGTTACCAAGCCAGCCAAAGACTTCGAGATCTTGCTGTAGAAGTTCCAAAGAGTTTATTTCTTCAAAGGGGGTCCAGATACAAAATCCAATTACTTAGTACAACAAGGGGTTTTTAGAGCTTTGCAGAGGATTGAATTGCTAACCAATGAAAACTACAAATTACAAACTATTCAATGACCTTATAAATCTAAGTAAGAAAAAACCAATCACTTAACAACTTTTAAAACCAACCGAAATCCTAAGAGATACCAGAAGTTTTGATAAGGAGGAGGGGGGCACGTTCTGAGGGGTTTCTTTGTCTTCAGGGCACCAAATTCCAGGGGCCCTGCTCGGAGGGACTGACATCTTCCACAGGATGTTGAGTTTCTTTCCTGTGGAAAAGATCCACTGTTCATATCTAGAGTCCTTTAGCCTCGACTGGGCTTCTGCCTACTAAAATTTCATATGCCACAGGATTTCTCCAAGACCAAAGCCAACACCACCTAAAACCCTGGCTGCCACTGGAGTGTCTAACGCCTCCTCTTAACTAAGCTCTGGAAACTGGGGTTATGGGTTTCATTACTAGTGGAAAAGAGTTGCCGTTTGTATCCAGGGCCCTTTGGCCTGGAGCAGACTTTTGCCATCTGAAATTCCATACAGCACAAGATTTTCCCAGACCAATACTGCCACCAACCTAGAACCCTGGCCGCCTTTGGAGTCCCAAATGCCTCCTCCTGACTGACATCAGGAAACTGGGATGGTAAGTATTTTTTCCTGTGGAAGAGTTCCTATCCAAGTACCTCCAGGCAGAACTGTGCTTCTGCCTGTTAAAATTCCACACAGAGAAGGATTTCTCCCAGAGCAATGCTGCCACCTCCTAGGACCATGGCTGCCGTTAAGAGTTCCAAACACCTTCTGGACATCTCAAAACTGGGATGTTGTGTTTTCGTTTCTGTGGAAAATTCCACCGTTCGTATTCAGGGTCCTTTGGCCAGGAGGCAGGTTCTACCTCTAAAACCCCATACGGTGCAGGATTGGTCCCAGACCAAAGCTGGCACCATCTAAAAACATGGCAGCCATTGGTGTGCCAAACGCTTCCTCCTAACTGACATCAGGAAACTGGAATGTTGAGATTTGTGTCCTGTGGAAGGGAACCACTGTTCGGAGTAAGGGTCCCGTGGCCAGTAGAGGGTTTGTCCTGGTTTGAAGGACAGGTGTCTGCCGATAAAGGCAGAAGTTTTCCTTTGAAATAGACACTTTAATTCCACTCCCCCCAAGTATTACAATTGTTTGAATCAAGGACTCTGAGGCAGAGATAAGGAGGTAGGAATAACAGCTCTTTTACTAATATATCTAACTGTACAAGAGAAACAACAGCTGTTGTTAAAATTACCAACAAAACAGAACAGATAACTTGGTTCCAGTCCTTTCTTTAGCTGCAGGCACACTCTGTCTGCACTCGGTCTCTGTGCTCCAGATGGGCAAAGCCTGACAGCTGCAGAGAAGCGGGCGGGAGCCGAGGCGGGAGGGGGCGGCAGCAGCCACACTGGTCTCAGCTGGGAGCAGGCTGGAGGCAGCTCCTTGCTCACTGTTGTAATTCGGTATATGAGGTATAAAAAATGAAATCAGCATATCCTGCAAACCTCCTTCCTGCTAGTCCCCAGTTCATGTCTTCCTTCCGGTCCTGTGACCTTCCCCTGTGACCTTGTACCCACCGAGGGCTCGGGTATTCTGATCCTAGTCCCGCCGTGTCCTCATCCCATTGGCAGCCAGCCAAGGCCACTCCCATTCCCCTCTCCTGAATACCTGGTTCGGGGAGAGGTTCTCCCTCTTTCTGGCCTTGGAATAAACTGAGATTGAAAGAGCCTCCTTTGTATCCTTTTCCATCCATGCTATGATACTTGTCTGATCTTAAGTGATTAGGAAAAAGACATAGTATCATAGCAGTTGGCGCCCAGTCGTGGGGGCTTCGGTTTTAGACCCCATTTTGGCTAAAGTCCCTGTTTTAGGACTTTAAAAGGCCCGTTGGGCTGTTCAACTACCTCCGTGGGTCGGAGCTGCTTTTTACCAGCCCTGAACATAGGAGGGTGAATCGGATAACTTCTCCGCGAAATCGGGGGAGCCGGTTCTGGATTGGAACTTTTGCAGAGTTACAGCGCGACCGCACTTCGTCTGAGGAAGGTAAAATATCCCTTCGGGGAGGCGTGAACCCCAATCTAGCCCCGAGGTACAGGGGAGGGGGGTTTTTTTTTAGACGGAATAGCCCCAAACTCGCGGCGAGAGGTTTGTATCCCGCGGGCTTGGGAGCGGCAGCAGTCCCGTGTGGAGCGACGAGCACGTGAGCGGGGTTGCCCCATCCCGCCGGCATTTACGTGCTCAGCCACTCTACTGGCGTGTGCTACGTTATTGGCGTAAGCACGGGCGCAGGGATTCCCTTAGGAGGAGTTCCCCGGGACCACCGGTGCTGCCATACCGGACAGCCACGTGTGGTAACAAAAGCCCAGCACCCCCACACCTGGGTTTGCAACGAACTGCTATTGTGTAACTTTCTGCGAAAGTAAGGGAATTGTGCATTTTGTGTTTATAACATCGGAATGGGGGGGAAATTTTCTGCACAACAAGAGTATTATTTCTCAGCTTAAAGAAATGTTAGATGCACAGGATGTTGTAATTTCTAAAAAACAGATTACAAAGTTTGTTAGCTGGTTGTCTCGAGAAGTTATAGAATTTGAAAAGCAAAATATCAATTCAGTTTTATTTTGGGACAGTGTTGGAGATTTATTAACTTTTAAAATACAGAAAGGCGATACCACTGCTGCTTTATTTTTGCCTATATTTCTAAATATTCACAAACACTTATCACAATTAGATTCGGAATCTTCTGTCCCTGAATTAAAAGAGAAATCAAAAATACCACAAGAAACTACTAATTCTAAAAATCCCCCGAGTTATACAGACTTAGATCCTTCTAAACAATCTGCTACAAAGTTACCAATGTATCCCTGTCTTTCAGCCTTGCCGCCTGAGCATTCTAATTTAGAAAATCACCTTTCTTCAGTGCAAGGGGAAAAATCTGTACTAACTCCTAACAATATGCCTTTTTCTTCCAATAATCCATTCCTGCATCCAACTCCCATTTCTGCTCAATATTTTCCTGGCTATTTTAACCCATTTTTCCAAGCTGGTGTTTCTATACTGCCTTGTAATCCTTCTTCTAACACCGGGACAGAAAATAATAGAAGCTCCGAGAGTGCTGAGGGAGGGGGAGGGGCAGCATGTGTTTCAGGGATTGCAAAGGCACAAAACCAATTAACCCCTAACTTGCTGACTAACCCTGAACATCATGTTTTTGATGCAGCACCAGTTCATTATGTGGGTAGAAATAATGGTAGAAGAAGCTACGAACCATTCTCATACCAAGATCAAAAAGAAATTTGTAAGGTACAAAGAGAATTTGGGAGACAAAGTGAAATATTTAAAGGGATGCTACGAACAACTCTTTTGTCCAGTGAATTAGTTCCCCAGGAAATAAAGGACCTTTTCAGGTGTTTGCTAACTCCAGCTGAATATGAATTATGGCTTAATATTTGGAAACGTTCTTTAAGCAGTCTTTTAACAGAGCTTCACAAAAATCCTGAACATTCCAAAGATTCTGATGATAATGAAATTACATTAGATCATTTATGTGGAGAGGGAGAAATACACTGCCCTGAAAAGCAAACTCGGTTATTGTCTAAATTTATTTTGAATAAGGTTTGTGATGTAGCTGAAAAGGCCTTTATCAAATTGCCAACACTTGAAGTAACTACTAGTTATGTTAATATTAAACAATATCTTTCTGAGCATTTTTTAAGTTTTATAGATCGATTAAAGACACAGGTGGAAGGCCAGGTGCATAATCCAGCCATGCATGCAGAACTGATTGAAGAATTAGCAGAAAAAAACGCCAATCAAGCATGTCGAAGAGTTATCCTAAGCCTGCCACTATACCCAGAACCAGCCCTAGCACAGATGATAGAAGCATGCACACGCAAAGCAGAACTGTTCAGTGATCCTGAGAGGAACCCGAGTCCAGCACCTCTTAAGACTCCAGCACCTGAACAACCACAGATGAAGAAGCAGCACATGTCATCACAGCAACTAAAGAAGATCACCTGTTTCCAGTGTCAGCAGGAAGGACATTTTGCTAGGGACTGTCCTCAGAACAGGAAACAGAAGAAACTCAATGAACCAAAAAACTACAACTGAGGCGCGGGCCTGCCATAAACACCATAGAGCGCCAGGATATAAATTCTGCAGGCCATACTCTAGCAAAAGCCTCTCTCTTAAAAACAAAGGGGGAGGATGGAAGGGACAATGTGGGGATAACAGATAATGTAAATGTTAAATGTTCTCTTAACCAAGTCAGGCAGTCCTGTGGCCGTGTAAGGCTCCAGACTACCAAAGGTTTTTATTTCAGATCTGCTGAGTGGACCATCATTACGGTGGACGCCTCAAGCCCCTTAATTGACATGATGGTTTGCCACATGGAGAGTGAGTATTTTGTTGTGGGAGACACAGCACACACACCTTTAGAAATTGAAATAGCTCCTATGATCATGAAGGGGAAAATATCCAGTGTTATAATATTAGCCCGTTGCCCTCAAGCACCTTTCTATTTGTGTGAGGGGCAAGTACTGGCCCAAGCCTTTCCTATTCCAGCAGATATCACAGCAGATGATAAGTCACCAGAGGTTTACTGGGCAGAGACGGTAAAGGAGGAAAAACCTTCTTTAGCATGCAACATGACACATGGATCAGATCATCTACATGTGCAGGGTGTTCTGGACACAGGCTCAGATGTGACCATTATACCTGAAAGGATGTGGCCTTCACACTGGGAATTGTAACCTGTATCTGGGCAACTTCAGGGTATAGGAGGAGTTAAATTGGCAAAAATATCAAAACGCATTGTACAAATTGAGGGACCGGACGGCAAATTGGCCAGTGTTCGTCCGTTTGTAATAGATTACAATTGTCCCTTGTGGGGCCAAGACTCCATGTCACAATGGGGAGTTAAAATGATAATTCCAAAAACCCCTCAGGATTTTTGGAAGCGGCCACCGTGGAGTGCCGAGTCCAGAAGCTAACATGGCTAAGTGACACACCTATCTGGACAACACAGTGGCCGTTAAAAAAGGAAAAGTTACAGGCACTTGAAAAACTTGTAGAGGAACAATTGGCAAAAAATCATATAGAGGAAACAACAAGCCCCTGGAATTCTCCAATCTTTGTAATAAAAAAACCAGGGAAAGACAAATGGAGATTATTACATGACATTAGGGAAATAAATAAAGTAATTCAAGACATGGGGTCTCCTCAACCTGGGATGCCTTCTCCAACCATGTTACCTAGAGATTGGCAATTGGCAGTATTAGACATCAAAGATTGTTTTTTCCAAATCCCATTACACCCTGAAGATGCTCCCAGGTTTGCATTCTCAGTGCCATCATTGAACAGAGAGGCTCCAATGAAGAGATACCACTGGAAAGTGCTTCCACAGGGCATGAAGTGTAGTCCTGCTATCTGTCAGTGGTATGTAGCTTCATTGTTGTCTCCTGTGCGTGCACAAAGC
The DNA here is from genome assembly GCF_029582105.1 of Oenanthe melanoleuca. Classification (NCBI taxonomy): domain Eukaryota; kingdom Metazoa; phylum Chordata; class Aves; order Passeriformes; family Muscicapidae; genus Oenanthe; species Oenanthe melanoleuca. The sequence goes on from NW_026612650.1 coordinate 9,029,030, forward strand.
AGGGAAGCTATAATCCTGCACTACATGGATGATGTGCTGGTGTGTGCTCCTGATAACTCCATACTCCAACACACGCTCGACCTAGTAGTTAAAGTTTTAACCTCTGCTGGATTTCAATTACAGGAAGACAATATTCAAAGGGTGCCACCTTGGAAGTATCTGGGCCTAGAGATCACTGCCAGAACCATTGCTCCACAGAAATTACAAATTAATTGTAATCCTAAAACTCTAGCAGATCTTCACTCTCTGTGTGGATCGTTGAACTGGGTAAGACCTTGGTTAGGCCTCACTAATGAGGACTTACAACCCCTTTTTAATTTATTGAAAGGGGAGAGGGAGCTACTGTCTCCCAGGGAACTGACACCTGAGGCAAAAGCTGCAATTGAAAAAGTACAGCAAGCTCTGTCTGAGAGGCAGGCTCACCGCTACCAACCTGAACTACCTTTCAAATTCATTGTTTTGGGAAAACTGCCACACTTACATGGTTTAATATTTCAGTGGATTGAGGGGCAGAGGGACTCACTCTTAATCATAGAATGGGTCTTCCTCTCCCACCAAAGATCCAAAACTATCACACAACCACAGGAGCTTATGGCTCAGTTGATTCAAAAAGCAAGAATGAGGCTGCGTGAACTGTCAGGGTCTGACTTCACATGCATTCACCTGCCAATTAAACTTTCTGGGGAGGGAAAAAACTCTCCTGAAAGGCTAACAAAAGAAATGTTTGAGCATTTGCTACAGAGCAATGCCAGCCTCCAGATATCTCTGGATAGCTACACTGGATAGATGTCTGTTAACAGCCCAGCTCATAAGTTGTTTAATGAGGAATTCCACCTCATCCCTCGTGAAAAGAGGAGCAGGAGACCGCTCCAGGCACTCACAGTGTTCACAGATGCATCGGGGGCCTCCCATAAGTCGGTGATGACTTGGAGAAATCCTCAACCTCAGCATTGGGAAGCTGATGTTAAGTTTGTGGAGGGGTCACCCCAGATTGCAGAACTGGCTGCAGTTGTGAGAGCCTTTGAGCAGTTTTCAGAGCCTTTTAACATGGTAACAGATTCAGCTTATGTTGCTGGGGTAGTATCCAGGGCGGAGCAGGCAGTGCTCAAAGACATCAATAATGAGCAGCTCTTTAGGCTGCTGTCAAAACTAATTTATTTGATTTCACACAGAGAACATCCTTTCTATGTGATGCATGTGAGGTCACACACAGAGTTGCCAGGTGAGATCACAGAAGGGACCCGAATGGCAGACACCCTTGCAGCTCCAGCTGAAAAGGCACGCCTTCCTGACATTTTCCAACAGGCAAAACTGAGCCACCAGCAGTACCACCAGAATGTACCAGGTTTGGTCCGTCAGTTCCAGCTAACACGGAGTCAGGCCAAGGCTACTGTAGCCACCTGTCCCAGCTGTCAGCTCCAGGCCATGCCATCACTGGTTATAGGGGTTAATCCCTGGGGCCTAGGCAGCTGTGAGGTGTTGCAGACAGACATCACACACATTCCTAGTTTTGGACGCCTCAAATATGTTCATGTGAGTATAGACACATATTCAGGTGCAGTTTATGCCTCCGCCCATGCAGGGGAAAAGGCTGTACATGTAAAACAACACCTAGAACAAGCCTTCTCAGTGTTGGGGATCCCTAAAGAAATAAAATCAGATAATGGACCAGCATACACATCCAAGGAATTCCTGGAATTTGTCCAGCAGTGGGGAGTGGAACATAAGACAGGCATCCCACACTCCCCTACAGGCCAAGCAGTGATCGAACGCACACACCAAACACTCAAACAAGTTCTAGCTAGGCAAAGCAGTTCAACTGTGTGGATATCTCCCCAGCAAAAGCTCTGTAAAGCTCTGTTCACAATCAATTTCTTGAATTGTTCATTTGAAAATATGAGTCCTCCTGTGGTCCGTCATTTTAACAGCAGTAAACAGTTTAAATTGTCTCAGCATCCACCAGTTCTGATTAGGGATCCAAAAACATGGGAAACCAGGGGTCCCTATGAGCTAGTAACCTGGGGAAGAGGTTATGCATGTGTATCAACTCCCTCAGGGCCTCGATGGATTCCCCAAAAGTGCGTTAAACCTTTTGTCCCCAAAACTCCAGCTACAGCAGAAGGAGATGAGAAGCAAGTAACCATTGCTTCGAAAAGAAGACGCCGCAGAGGAAAAGGAAACAAAAACTTCATAAAGGAATACCCTCCGGCAGAAAGAGACTTATAACATGTTTTAAAATGTTTGTTTTTCCTTTTAGAAAAAAGCTACCCTCCAGTTAACCCTGTGTCCTGTTAGCCTTGAACAGTTTGGCAGCGGCGTGGATCGTCCCTCAGCCACGTCAAAACATCTGGGTAACCTTGGCACAGGCCAGGAATTTGAAGGACTTTGCTGCATAAACCTGACTTCAAGAGCTCCTACTGTCCACGCTGCTCTGCGAGAAACAAAAGACTGGTTTAATGAACTGTTCAAGGGCTGGGGGTTTTCTGGGTGGTGGACTTCCATAGTCAAAACCATTATGTTATTTGTTGTTATTCTTTTCCTTGTAGCAATAGCATTTGGAATCTTACGTCATTTAATATTTAAAGCCATTAATGGTATCATTTCTTCTACCTCAGTGGACAATCATATAGAAATGACAAATATAAAACAATCTAACTCTCCCGCTTATCACAAATGGTGGGCAAAATAATGAATTCGGACTAGAATTAGTTTAATATCATCCCCCTACTTAAAAAAAACAAAAAACGGGGAGATATTGTAATTCGGTATATGAGGTATAAGAAATGAAATCAGCATATCCTGCAAACCTCCTTCCTGCTAGTCCCCAGTTCATGTCTTCCTTCCAGTCCTGTGACCTTCCTCTGTGACCTTGTACCCACTGAGGGGTCGGGTATTCTGATCCTAGTTCCCCTGTGTCCTCATCCCATTGGCAGCCAGCCAAGGCCACTCCCATTCCCCTCTCCTGAATACCTGGTTCGGAGAGAGGTTAGCCCTCTTTCCGGCCATACCATCGCCTTGGAATAAACCGATTGAAAGAGCCTCCTTTGTATCCTTTTCCATCCATGCTATGATACTTTGTCTGTTCATAAGTGATTAGGAAAAAGACACAAAGTATCGCAGCAGCTCACCATTTGTGTCTGGGTGATTAGCTGTGTCCTCAGAGGTAGGAGGATGTAATGGGGGAGATGCAGGGCAGGGGATCACAGTCCGTCTGGCTCTCCTGCCTTCAGCCGCATGGCTGGAGACAGAGGGTCCTCCTCTGAGCTCGCTGGAAACACGAGTAACCCCCCCGGAAACATGAGTAGCCCCTCCAGAAGCCCAGCTCCCACCTACCGCTTTGTCTAGAGTCGTCAAGGATCCTGGATGTAACCCAGTGTGCTAGTTGCACATGGAAAGGGGTAGGGATGGAGCTGCCTGGGGAAAGCAACATGAGGCTGGGGAGAAGGAGGGCTGCCCCATCTCTGGGAGCTTCCCTTGTGAGCTGTGGGGACCAATCAGAGAGCTGATTTAGTAGTGGACAGCTCGGGAAACAAATTAAAAAGTTATTTTGCTTTCACATATCATATTGGATTAAGTCAACTAACGCTCTTTCGGCTTCCGGCCTCTGGAGGTGCGGTGGTCTCTGGCTGGGGCCCCGACCCCGGCCCTGGCCCTGCAGGGAGCCCCTGGCCCCAGCCCCATCTTGGCTAGGTGGGTCTGCAGCTCAGCTGCATGGCCCCCCGGCCACATGGTTTGGCACGGTCCTGGCCCCTGCCCCCGCCCTGGTGGCCCCCGGCTCTTTGCTCAGCTCGGCTCAGCTCCCCTCTCCACGGGGCATGGCCGAGCGGGGGGGATGAGGGAGCCACCAAGGCTCTCCCTTTTCCCCCCTCCCCGTTCTGAGAGAAGAGGCCTCCAGCTGCCCACATGGCTCCTTCATGATCTGGATTCAATTTTAACTGTTTTTAATGCCTGGATAAGATTCTTGATCTCCTGAACTCCCCTGAATAAGAAGAAATAAATCATGAAGTCTACAGAAGTCAGCGGAATGAAAATAAAGTTCCTGATAGGAAGAGATTGAAAAGATGCAACTGCTAAGTAGCTGAAAACCCTTTTTTGTGGGCTAAGGGGACAGTGACTACACTAAAATTCCTTTAAACTGTGAAATATACTTGTAAAGGTTTGTGTGCTTGAGAAGAAGACTTTTTTTGCCTCGGGGAAATGGAGCTCTCTGTTTTGGGACTGGAATATGGACAGAGACATTTGATAGAGAAGGAGATGAAGAGAATTTTGTTTTTCAGCAGCCTGCCTTTCAAATGGTACCTCACTTGTGTAACATAACCCATAGCACAGCTCTAGAAAGCTGTGGAAATGAGAGGAGAGTCATAATCTGCAATATTTTTCTGGGTGGATGTAGATTGTGAAGATGATGACACCCCCTAAGCCTAAACTAAAAAGGAACTTTTCTCTCTAAAGTGAACTAAAATGATTATTTAAGTAGATAACTGACTGAAGTGTTTTCTGTATGTTGTTGTTAAGGAATGTGGAATGAAGGAAGGGGGAGGAGGGAACAATCTAGGAATTTTATTCTGAATTCTTTTTGTGTTATTAATAAATTTCTTTTGTACCCTTTTAAGTTTTAAGCCTGCCTTGTCTATGCTTCTAAATCCTATCTCTAAAAGAAATTAAATATATTAGAATTGGCAAAACCCGAGTCACACCGTGACACCCGGCAAGCTCCATTGGCTTGATAATGGGAAAAATTCTTTAAATTGACACAGTAATAGGAAAAACACTCAACCCCCAACAGGGTTTTTGCCTGCTGGAATTCCAGACTGCACTGGATTTTTCCCAGACTAAAGCTGTCACGTCCTAGGACCATGGCTGCCATTGGAGTGCCAAACGCCTCCTCCAACCTGACATCAGGAAACTGGGTTGGTGACATATACTTCTCATGGAAAAGAGCCACCGTTCCTGTCAAAGGAATGGTATGTGGGACTAGGCTTCTGACTGCTAAAATTCCTTGCAGCACAGGATTTCCCATGGATCAAAGATACCACCACCTAGAACTATGGCTGCCATTGGAGTGCCAAATGCCTCCTCCTAACGAACATCTAGAAATTGGGATCAGGAGATTTGTTTCTCATGGAAGAGCTGACATTCGTATCCAGGG